>NC_092338.1:292394000-292705600 GCF_046630445.1 Rutidosis leptorrhynchoides
ATTAATCCGTTGGATCTTACTCTTACAAGAATTTGATATCGAAATCCGAGATAAAAGAGGAGCAGAAAATCTCGCCGCTGATCATCTTTCTCGTCTTGAAAATCCCGAATTAGAAGTTCTAAATGAATCGGCCATACAAGACAACTTTCCTGATGAATATCTATTGAAGATAGATTATAAAGAAATCCCATGGTTTGCAGACTATGCAAACTACTTAGTTTGTAGATTCCTTGAAAAAGGATTATCGTACCAAAAACGAAAGAAATTCTTCAGTGATATAAAACACTATTTTTGGGAAGATCCACATCTGTTTAAAAGTTATCCCGATGGAATAATATGCCGATGTGTATTTGGAGATGAAGCTAGTAAAATATTAAACCATTGTCACACAGGATCAACAGGAGGGCATTATGGGCCTCAACTAACAGCAAGAAAAGTTTATGATGCTGGATTCTATTGGCCTACAATTTACAAAGACGCACACCTTCTTTGCAAATCCTGTGATGCTTGTCAAAGGGCCGGAAAAATAAGTCAACGTGATGAAATGCCACAAAATGTCATCCAAGTATGTGAAGTATTTGACATTTGGGGTATTGACTTTATGGGTCCATTTCCAAAATCTCATAATAATCTATATATACTCGTAGCCATTGATTATGTATCTAAATGGGCGGAAGCACAAGCTCTCCCAACTAACGATGCACGAGTTGTAGTCAACTTTTTAAAACGTCTTTTTGCAAGGTTTGGAACACCGAAAGCTTTAATAAGTGATCGGGGTACTCATTTCTGTAATAATCAACTTGAGAAAGTTCTTAAAAGATATGGAGTAACTCATAAAATCTCCACCGCATATCATCCACAAACAAGTGGACAAGTTGAAAATACCAACCGAGCTTTAAAACGTATTCTAGAGAAAACCGTAGGATCAAATCCGAAGGAATGGTCCATTAAATTGGAGGATGCACTCTGGGCTTTTAGAACAGCCTACAAAACTCCAATTGGAACCACACCTTTTAGACTTGTTTATGGAAAAGCATGTCATCTTCCAGTAGAAATTGAACACAAAGCATTTTGGGCTTTGAAGACATGTAATCTTGATTTACATGAAGCCGGACGTCTACGATTAAGTCAACTAAACGAATTAGAAGAATTAAAACATGAAGCATACGAAAATTCGTTAATCTATAAAGAAAGAACGAAGAAATGGCATGATAAAAGAATCAGAAGTTCAAAAGAATTTAAAGAAGGAGACAGAGTTCTTCTTTTCAATTCACGATTCAAGCTATTTCCTGGAAAATTGAAATCAAGATGGTCTGGACCATTCATAGTCAAAAGAGTTTTCCTATACGGAATAGTAGAATTGTAAATTCAAATGGGATTGAATTTAAAGTTAATGGTCACAGAGTTAAACACTACATAGATAGTCCGATGGAAGTCGACAACGAAGTTAATCACAATTTCGACACCACAGCTAGCTAAGTGTGGGGAAAATCAAGTCTTTAAAGGATAATATGTATTTCTGTTAGAGTTAGATTATCTGTTTTCGTGTAGTTCTCGAAAATGGAATCCGAATGGTCTTTCCCTAGCAGACCCTAAAGAACTAGTCTTCTCCCCCCATTCTGAATTTTTATTTTTTTTAGGAAATGAAGACTGCCTGTGAACTAAACCATGGTCTAATGCTACACGCTTTGATCACTAAACGTAATAATGACATACTTCCGAGTGAAATAGTATCAGTAATCAGAGAAAGAATGGACGGAGTTAGAAAAGAATCCAGATGCGAAGATAATAAGTTACAATTTGGTAAAGAAAAATCAAAATCCGCTGCAAAAAGAAGAGCACGACACCTAGAAAGATGTCACAAATGCGAAAAATGGTCACATGGAGGTAAATGTTCAAATAATCAAACCTATTCAAACACCGAATTTGTTACTTTATGCAGAGACGGACCGTTCATATCTTTAGAAGAAAAGACACTGAATGCTCGAGGTTACGCCTATGTAGCTATGGAAAACCAATTAAACCGACTATCTTATGAATGGGATAGATCATATAACTAAGAAATCTATTTCACAGGTATGTTTGTACAGTTTTTATTTTATTTTTTTATTTTTAACCTTTTGATAATAAACGCTAATTTGTTCGCTATAAAGTATTAAATTGGTATTGAATAAAATTAGGTTTGGCGACCGAAATTATTGATATCATTCAAAAATTTATTACATCACTGCGAAATTTAACGTTTATTCTTAAGGTATAAATATCTTTAATCAATCAACCCAAAATATTTCAAAAATTCGTCATGAGTTAAATTAGGTCTTGGAACCAAAATTACTTTACCGAAAAGAGGGGCGCATATTTTTGATAATATTTGATTGATTAAAGTGGGATAAAAAGCCAAAAAGATTTTTAATTTTATTTTTACCTTGTTTTTAAAATTAATATTTAAATCTTAAATTAATATTGTAAACTTTGTAAAAACAATATTTTTAAAATTGTAAATATTTGAAAAATTAATATAAGTTTGGTGTGAATTTATAATATGAATTTTTAAATTAAGTTTGATGTGAATTTTTAATTTTTAAAATATGAATTTTATTTTTATGCATTTTAAATTTTAAGTTTGGTGTGAATTTTTAATATTAATTTTGAATTTTATATTTAAATTGTGTGAATTTAAAAATAAAAATTTACTTTATCTCATTAAGTTAAAAATATGATTTTTAAAATTTGTCATAAGTTGAAGACTGGGTCTTTAAACCGAAATTGCTTTACCCAAGGGAGGGACGAGAACTTTTATTATCATTATTTTTAATCTTATAGAATTAAAGTATGCCAAAAACATTAAAAAAAAAAAACCCAAAAATCTTTACTTTTAAAAACCGCGCTTTGATTTGACAAATTTTAAAATTTTGTCGAGGGACAGACTAGGACAACGATCCGAAACGCCCTCGCTCCTAAAGGAAAACAAAATTTTTAAAATTTAATTAATTATAAGTTTTATAAAGTATAAGGTTTTATAAAAAAAAAAAAAAAAAAAGAAGCTGAAAACACTGTACCCGGACCCCCATGCGATCGCATGGGTTTTACACTTCAACTCCTTGCGATCGCATGGAGCTGAAATCCAGGCCAGATACAAGAAGTCCAGCGGGTCTGTTCTTCACACAAAACACACACATACACCCGAAAAAACTCTCAAATCTTCACCAAATTTCGCCAAAATTCACCGTAATTCGTCATTTTTCTTGCTCTAATCATGCCTAGATTCTCATTCTTCAGCAAATTGGTAAAAATTACACCCCTAAACTCTATAAATTCCTAGTTTTTGTGATAATTACCAATTTTTTACCTAATGCAATTTTGTTAATTTCTAGTGTAATTAGTGTTAAATTGTTAGTATTTTATGCATGTATAACCTAGATTGATGCTATTTAACATGATTTGAAGCCAAAAACTTCAAAATTTTTAGAAATCTAGGGTTTGTGTTCTTGAGCAATTTGGGGCTTTTTGATATAAACAGGTTATGGCTGATTTTTATCATGAATTATTGCTAAATTGAGTAGTGTAACATGTTTAGATAGTTAAATGATCCAAACAATGATCCTAAACATGATTTTTGGAGATTAAAGTGGACTTTTTAAGTCCAAAATTCATGAACTTGATTAATTTGATATA
The DNA here is from genome assembly GCF_046630445.1 of Rutidosis leptorrhynchoides. Classification (NCBI taxonomy): domain Eukaryota; kingdom Viridiplantae; phylum Streptophyta; class Magnoliopsida; order Asterales; family Asteraceae; genus Rutidosis; species Rutidosis leptorrhynchoides. Next base: position 292,397,676 of record NC_092338.1, read on the forward strand.
TTTGCCATTTGAGACTTGTTTAATTATTAGTAATGAATATTTTGACATGTTATTTGAGTTAAATGCTTATGAATTTTGTATACATTTTCATATATGCTTATTTGAAAAGTGTAGAATTGTGAAAAATTGTGAAAATGTGTATAAGTTTAATTTTGATTTAACATGTTATAGTGATTGTTTTAAGTTGTTATTTTGCTAACACTAATGCATATTTGGTTGCACAAATTTTGTGTTTAATGTGTTTTACAGAGAGCCGATACTGGAGGTTCAGGAGCATCATCATCTAGATGACCAGCACCAGCACCAGAACCAGAACCAGAAATGCAACACGAACAAGAACCACAACAGGAACAACAACAACAGCCTGATCAACACATACCTTATTATGATCCGGTACAGTTTGTTGATGAATTCATAGTATTCCCAATGAGGCCGCCAGTAGAATTCCCAACGATTCCTGAGCACACTCTACATCCTAATCTGAGATTTGATAGAAGATGGAGAGATTACGAGACATATCAAAGGAACAAATTCAAATTGGTAACAAAAAATGTAGAGGTGCCAAGGGTAATCGATTGGGCCCCTTTGGAAACGGTCCATCTAGCTGACCGTGTTAGACAGCTTTTAGTTCAAAGGTATGGCAGTTCTTCTTTTACAGATTGGGAACGTCTTTTCACCATTCGTAGACCTGTATATAAGGAATGGTGTGTTGAGTTGATGAGTACTGTATCACTTGATACAAATATAGTTAGAATAGATGATAGAAGATTTCTTAGGTTTATCCTTGGCGGTAGGATGTACAGAATGTCCATGCTGGACATGGCCAGGGCCTTACAGATATATACTCCTGGTGAGTTGCTATTACCCGATTGTACAAACTTGATTCATTATGGTGAACGGGTAGATAGTAACTTTGACGCTGACGCCATTTGGAGGCGTATGTCACATTTTGATGTTTTTACACGAGCATGAGGACACTCCTATACACATATTGACAGAGCCGAGCTTCGTATTATTCATAGATTTTTGGCTAACTCGATTACACAAAGAGGTCATAATAAAGAAAAAATTACCTTATATGATTTATTCTACCTAAAGTGTATTCGGGATCCTAGAAGCTTTGTCAATATCCCTTACTGTGTTGCTTTTTATTTATCTAAAATGGTAGAGGGAATGCAGGACGGGAGTATAATAGGAGGAGGTATTTTTGTTACTCTCATTGGAGAGTATTTAGGTGTTGATAGGAACCAAGGGGGTCCATTACAGATTTGTAGAGAACAGGTTGAGCCCTTAGGATTGAAAGTTTATGTGGGTGCTAAGGTATTGAAAAGTAGACGTAACCAGGCAGTACCCTATGAGGGATCTCATCCTCAGGTAGAGAGAGGCTCTGACGAGGAAATGGAGGAGGCGGAAGACATTAGGGATGTCTTTCGAGATGCTATTCTTGACGTCCACGTTCGTATAGATGAGGAAGCAATGACGAACGCGGCAAGACATAGTATGTATGAGCAGTGGAACTCCGAGCGAGTATACGAGGATTATAGGCGACGCCAACACGATAGCTGGTTAGTTCATCAGCACCAAATCATGAGCCAGCTATCATATCAGGTACCAAATAACTATGTACCTACTCGACCTGCTCATTTTCCACCACATAGCCCCGATATCCGACCACCCTTTAACCGGTATGACTATAACCAAGCCTATCAGAACACCTATAACCAACAATGGAACCCACCCGATGAGATGAACTGGAACCCCTATCCAGACTGATTTAGTTCCATTTGGTCATTTTTATGATTTTTATGTTTTTATCTTTTGACTTTTTCATGTTTAAACTTATGTTATTGGATATATTTGTGTAATTTTTATTATTTTATTATTATTGTGTACTAATATTTCATATTTAGAATTTGAAAGTGGGATATTAAGTCCCATTTCACATTGCCATGCATGATTATACTTGTATGTATGTATATTTTTGATTGTTCAAAACAGGGTAAAACAGCGCATTTTCAAAGACTGGCATTAAGTTCAGCAAAAGCTACTAATTTTGATGACAAGATGACAAATAAATGTGATGTAACAACAGACGAAATGAACAAATGCTATGCACCATTTATCATTCAGCAAACAAACGTTAATATGTTTGGAAACTTTGGTAAAATTTAATCATTTCTACGCTAATCACCCTCAATAATTTAAATTGTACTGATTTCTTGCAAATGAGGGCATTGCAAGATCTTAAGTGTGGGAAGGGGTTAAATTCTTGCGGATTTTTAAAAATTTTTATCTTTATACACTTGGTTACCATTAAAAATACTAGTAAAGCAGTAGTTGTATTAGAATCTAGTGCTCTCTGATAATAAAGAACAGCCCTAGTCTTATATACTGACTACCCAATTCTAGTAAAATTTTTCAAAATTTTCAATTAAATGAACTCAAAATCATGTTTATACATATTTATGAACGATAAAACTAGGTGTTAAGACCGAAATTATTGTTACCTCGGAAAGGACATAAATTGAGAAACAAACCAAAATGTTAAAATTCATTTAAAATGGAATAGAGAACAATAAAAAGGAAAATAAAATCCAAGTGTGGGAAAAATTACCAAGTTATCTTAAACATATGTCACATATTTCTGTAACAAATAACTGAAAATACTTTTGCTTTGGACTAAACTAAACTATTTTACCCGATGAAAGAAAAGAAGAGATGGATCTACACGATGAATCAATTCCATCATTAAAAGGAAGTAAAGTCTTCCGAAAAAGACACGCGCTTCTTGATTTAGGTCAAGAAGTTGTCGTCCAGACCAGCTGTAGGTTGACAAAAAAAAATCTAGAAAAGTCATCACTAAAATCAGCAGGAAATCCACGGACCTCAGCATTAAACAGGGTCGCCAAGTGGTCAGATTTATCCTAACCATGAGAAGGATTTATCTCGTAAAATGGGGGGGCACCGTGCAAATTAGCTTGATAAGACTAATGAATCAGATCTCCAGAAAGGATAATCTCCTTAAAAGATCAAAAATCAGCTTTTAAGCCTGATATTACTCAATCCTTGAGATTGACCTTAAAGATTGAGAATTACAAACTCATGGAATTCAATGATATCTAAACTCGAGCTTGAACGAGAAAATATTTTGATCAAAATTACAAACCGATTTGTTTTCTGAAAACCCTATTTTCAATGCGTTCATTACCATTGAACGTAAAATCCTAGGAATTCACCTGGAATTCATTAGGTCACCTGAACCAAATCGGGTGTCAACCGTAAGAACGGTGGTTGCATAGCATGGTCAAAGACAGGACCTTGTGCCAGACCGAAAAATTATAAGGGTGAGCTTTACTATTGCTCCTACCAAGGATAGTAATTGCATCCGACACGTTATAGACCATAATTAAAAGCATGTCAGGGGACATTGCCTTAACAGTTGCTTGTTCAACGCTTTCCTTTACAACCGGACGGTAGTTTATCGAAAGGTAATATACGAGACAAGTAAACTGGACGTGTTGCTTTCCAAATACAAGGTTAGCAAGTGGGTGACACAAAACCGCAAGTTTTGAGCTAAAATTTTCAAATCTGAAACCCACCAAACCCACAAAAATATTTTGCAAACACCGGTGAAGGGTTATTCCGGAAAACTTATCTAGGGTAAAAGCTAGATTGAATTTTCAAAAGATCAAATATTTTCATAAAGATCCAATTTCCTTAAGGATCTACATTTTCATAGTCATGTGGGACTGTAAACCGCCTTTCAAATGTGCACTTTGCTTTGGAAACCGAAAGCAAATCGGCTATTTGATTGCAAGTGTCGTTGACCTAAACCCGAGGCAACTGTGGATGACACACCCACCTTTAACCATGGTTCTATCGTTACTATCATTGTTTATACCGCCGTATAGAAATCACTGATGTACAAAGTGTGAAGAATAAAGAAGTGATTCTAGTATTTCAAGACGATATTGCTTGAGGACAAGCAACGCTTAAGTGTGGGAATATTTGATAATGCTAAAAACGAACATATATTTCATAGAATTATTCCTCAAGAAAGACAAGCTTTTAGTTGCAATTGTTCTATTTACAAGTGATATTCGTTTAAATAATAAAAGGTGAAGACAAAAGACAGATTCGACGAATTGAAGACGCAAACGACCAAAAAGCTCAAAAGTACAAAATACAATCCAAGAGGTTCCAATTATTGATAAGAAATGTCTCGAAATTACAAGAGTACAAGATTCAAAACGCAAAGTACAAGATATTAAATTGTACGCAAGGACGTTCGAAAATCCGGAACCGGGACCAGAGTCAACTCTCAACGCTCGACGCAACGGACTAAAAATTACAAGTCAACTATGCACATAAATATAATATAATATTTAAATAATTCTTATAATTATTTAATATATTATATTTATTTATAAAACCGTCGGCAGAAGAAAACAACCAAATATGAGCCTCCCCAGCTGGCCATGCGATCGCATGGCCTGGAAGGCATAAATCCATGCGATCGCATGAGCCCCAGTTCCAGCCCACATGCCTATAAAAATCGAGCTTTGGTGCACCACAAAATCCATCTATCTTTCTCTTCTCTCCATATATACGTAAAATATATATTTATAATTTATAATTTAATTTTAATTTTAATTATAATTCTAATAATAAGGGTATGTTAGCGAATGTTGTAAGGGTGTAAGTCGAAATTCTGTCCGTGTAACGCTACGCTATTTTTAATCATTGTAAGTTATGTTCAACCTTTTTACATTAATGTCTCGTAGCTAAGTTATTATTATGCTTATTTAATCCGAAGTAATCATGATGTTGGGCTAATTACTAAAATTGGGTAATTGGGCTTTGTACCATAATTGGGGTTTGGACAAAAGAACGACACTTGTGGAAATTAGACTATGGGCTATTAATGGGCTTTATATTTGTTTAACTAAATGATAGTTTGTTAATGTTAATATAAAGATTTACAATTGGGCGTCCCTATAAATTACCATATACACTCAATCGGACACGATGGGCGGGGTATTTATATGTACGAATAATCGTTCATTTAACCGGACACGGGAATGGATTAATAGTCACTAGAATAATTAAAACAGGGGTGAAATTATGTACAAGGACACTTGGTATAATTGATAACAAAATATTAAAACCTTGGGTTACACTCAGTCGACATCCTGGTGTAATTATTAAACAAAGTATTAAAATCTTGTTACAGTTTAAGTCCCCAATTAGTTGGAATATTTAACTTCGGGTATAAGGATAATTTGACGAGGACACTCGCACTTTATATTTATGACTGATGGACTGTTATGGACAAAAACCAGACGGACATATTAAATAATCCAGGACAAAGGACAATTAACCCATGGGCAATAAAACTAAAATCAACACGTCAAACATCATGATTACGGAAGTTTAAATAAGCATAATTCTTTTATTTCATATTTAATTTCCTTTATTTTATATTTAATTGCACTTCTAATTATCGCATTTTTATTGTTATTGTATTTAATTGTACTTTTAATTATCGTACTTTTTAATTATCGCAAGTTTATTTTATCGCACTTTTATTATTCGCAATTTCATTATCGTTATTTACTTTACGCTTTAATTTAAGTCTTGTATTTATTTTTAATATTTTACATTTGGTTTTAACTGCGACTAAAGTTTTAAAATCGACAAACCGGTCATTAAACGGTAAAAACCCCCCTTTATAATAATAATATTACTTATATATATATATTTGTATTTTTATAAAAGTAAACTAATATAGCGTTAAGCTTTGTTTAAAAAGATTCCCTGTGGAACGAACCGGACTTACTAAAAACTACACTACTGTACGATTAGGTACACTGCCTATAAGTGTTGTAGCAAGGTTTAAGTATATCCATTCTCTAAATAAATAAATATCTTGTGTAAAATTGTATCGTATTTAATAGTATTTCCTGTAAAAATAATAGCTATTTTATATACACCTCGCACGACATCAATATTCTTCAACCAAACTTTCAAGAACACCATTCCAAACTATATCTTCAAAGCATAAATGATCTTCCGAGCACTAAAATCTTCAATAATTGAATACAAATCTTCACAAACCATAATAATCACAAAGTACTCAATCTTCACCAAATGCGTGAAACAAATCTTCAAACAAGCATGAAACATAGATAAATGAGATCGATAATGCGACAAGAAATGTATATAAATGGAGAAATATAAACTAAGAATGGCTTGAAATTAGGTTCAGAGTTGATTTACAGGCTGAGATTGTTTGGATTAGGTTTGGAACTACCGTTAAGTCTTATCCAAATTACAAGTCTCGCTTGTTTTCTTTAATATATCACACCAGTCACCGCCACAACCAATGTCATAACCATCGTCACAATATGCGCTCTCTCCATAGACATCTTCCCCATACTCTTTGGTGGTGTACTTGGTGAACGAAGTACAAACAAATTTCGTTTCACTTTTTGTTTTTTTTTGGCTGATTGTGAAGATGAATTAGGGTTTTCATCTTTTAATTTCGTCCTTTTATCTTCTTTTCTTTTTTAAAAAAAAAACTGGAGAATGGTTGTTGTTGATCCCGATTAACAACAACAAATATTGTAAGGGGGAGGGGGGGGGGATACAATCTTGTTGCTAAGTTAACTTAAGTTTAAACATTTAATTATAATTAGCATGTAATTCAACAAGTGTACAAGTAATTTTCAATTTATTTTTTTTATTGATATTGTTGGTCCCTTGATTAACAACAGGAGTATTGTAGAGGAGGGGGGGGGGGGGGGGGGTGGGGTGAATACAATTTCTTTTAATTAACTAACCAATTAAACACAGTTTAATATTCAAGCATGTAATTTAAATAGAGTGAAAGGTAATTTTTCAATTGTTATTCTTTATTGATTAAATCACAAAGAATTACAACTATCCTTGGTGGAATGATAGTTGGTTGATACAGATTTACTGTAAGACCCGAATATTTTATTGTACATATGTGTGTATAAGTTATTCAAGTTGTGGGGTTTAAGTTGTATTTAATTAAAAGGCAAAAGAAGCTGAACTGGGCATTACGGGCTGACAGCTCACTTTGTTTTTAATCAAGATATTTTGAGGGCATTTTGGTAAAACCACTTAAGGTCCGACTTTAACTATTGGATCAGTTGTTTGGAGTGTCATTTACTCCATATTCACCTTCCTTATCATCTTCCAATCAATTTTAGAGAGAGAGTTAGATTCTAGAGTGAGAGAGCTCAAATTAAGGAAGAAGAAGCTCGAATCGGGTCAAAGTGCAAGCACTAAAGTTGTTCATCTCCTCATTAGCTACGTTTTGATAGTTGTGGTAAGCCCTAAACCTAACTTCCTTATTTTAATTGTTAAAGAGTTAGGGTTTGTGTGACTGATGAACAATAAGACCCATATGTTAGTGAATTGGGTGTTTTGGGTGAATTTGGGTTATGTTGACTCAAAGATGACTAACTAGGGTTTTTCAAGTATTAATTATTGTTAATAAACCTTAATTAGTTAGTAAATTGCTAGAACACCAATATTTATGTAAATGGGTGTTAAGTGGGTTAGTGGATGACCCGAAATGGGGGTGTTGACCTTAAATTGGTCAAATGGGTCAAAATGGACCTAAGTTAGTTAATGATTGAGATTAATGCTTAAACCTAATGTTAAAAGGTGTTAAGATGCCACTCGAGGTGAAGCATCGATGTGTTAAGGTGCCACCTAGGGGTGTAGTGTTGAGGTGTTAAGACACCACTCCGTAAAATAATGAGTGAAGCATCGAGGTGTTAAGATGCCACTCGGGGTGAAGTGCCGAGGTGTTAAGGTTCCACCCTAAGGGTTAGTGATACGAGGTGTTAAGTACCCTAACGGATGTTATGAACACCGATGGCATTTTCGCGAGCGTCATTCCCTTGTACGATTGGTTAACCATGGTTATTTGTGTTGTAAGTGTAAGCATAATATATTATTCGAATTATATTACATGCGTTGCATATGCTAGCTTGTGGTATTGGAGATTTCTAGCTTGTATTCGAGATTATAAGCTAATTGTGTTGCTAGCATGTATGCGGAGTTTGAGTAAGTGATTTGCAAGTAGGTATATTATATATGTATGTGTATAATTATTGCATTCACTAAGCTTTGCTTACCCTCTCGTTGTTTACCTTTTTATAGGTTCGGTTGTGGACAAGGGTAAGGGCATCATCTTGGATTAAAGATCCCGTCGTTGTTAGAGAATGCTTTTGGGATTTTTAGCTTTTGGAGTTTGACCGAGACTTGGGTAGTTTAATCCCAAACACCATGCTCATAGTGTAGTTTGGTACTTAAACTTTTTGATGGTCGAAACTCATATTTTGAATTAAACTCGTAAAAACGGCCGATGTGGGCCCCGCTTCGTAAAACTCATTTTATTAATGGAATGTGTTAGTTTTACATATTTGAATATGTTGTTAAAAGCGTTTTGTCTAATTATGTCGGGAAGTGGCCAATCTTTTTAGCATTTCAAGACTTTTGGGACAGACCAGAATGGCGCGCCGCGCGACCTCCTGGCGCGACGCGCCATATGCTGTTCCAGCAAAAAAAAATTATTTGATATTTTCCGCGGGTTCGTTTGTATTTTGGTTTGGGTCGTTACAAGTGGTATCAGAGCATAGTCTAAGGGATTTAGGTGACTTGAGATAGGTGCCTAGACTTAGACTTTTATGTGTGCTTATTTGTGCGGGACTTGTAGGATTTCGGGTCAGAACGGGAATTCTGATAGTGTCCTAGTTTATGGGTGGACTAACGTATATATTAATATGCGGATATTATTAATATATTTTGTATTTGTGTTGGGTTATATCATTGAGCAAATCGGTCGTGGTACTAACGAGTGAATACAGCGTGCACGCGTAATAATGATTAGCTACCATTTTTACGGGTGCAAATCGTATTTGACAAGTGATGTAAGACGATTGCCGAGCAAGATGAGTCGGGATTATACGTAGGATTGTACTCGTTCGTTGCCTAGTCGATTGCATTCTTTAGAATGAAGACGGAAGAGATATATGGAATGGACGGGCCTATTCATGAGGGGAAGGATGAGTTAACCTTAAGGATTGATGCGGAGTTCGAACGCTATTTTTTGATTTTCGCCGACAAGGTTAAGCAAGTTCTCCAAGAGTCGTTCGAGGGAATAGTGACCGAGATGGTCCGAGACCAAGTGCCTAAGGTCGTGAAGGAAGAGTTAGAAAAGAGATTTCCTAAACCTCAAGGTTACGGTGACGAAGGAGCAACTATGGGGATTGAATCTCATGCTTCAAAATTTGCTGATCACTCTTTGGGTAAGAGAAAGTTCGAATCAAGAGGTGCTCCTAGTAAAAAGGCAAGAAGTACGCCCGAAGGTGTTGAAAAAGTGAAGAAGAGGAGTAAGAGAGGTTATGGGCCTACGTGCTTTAGGTGTGGAGGACGAGGTCATTGGGCACGGGATTGTACGAGTGTACCTTTAAGCGCGATCAAGTGCTTTATTTGCCAAAAGAAGGGACACCAAAAGTCAGAGTGTTCCAAATCGTTTGTCGATCGAGTTAGAAGGTTAGAGCGTGACTATCTGATGATCAGTGAAGCGCACGGGTCCAAAGATGGTGTTTCAGGTATTTTCGTCTTTGGTACAAATATGCCTTATTGTTGTTGTGTGCCGATGGATTCGTGTATGTATTAGAGACTTAAACTTTGATTCGGGATCTAATTAGGCTAAAGTGAACTCGGTGAAGATTCGGTATGTTGGTGCTATTAACGATAGTGCACAAGGGTAGCGCTTGAGTCATTGACTTATGAGAATGCCACTTGGGGACGAACGCATTCGTGTAAATACGGGGTATTGTTAGGGGTAGCATTCCCAATGGAATTACCCTATATTGATATTTGGGTTGACGGATGAGGGACTTAAGTTTCTAAGCATTCCTAGGATGGAGTGAGGGGTTTGGTTTTACCAACCTATATAATTGGGCTTTAGTGTTAGTTAATAACGCGTGTTCGTTTTGGTGTCGAAAGTTGGAGAACCGTAAGGTTCATGTAGTGACCCGAACTTTTCCGAACCTTTCTATGATTATATGTTTAATGAAAACTATATTTACATGATTAAATGTTTCCAACATGTTAAGCAATCAAACTTGTTAAGACTTGGTTAATTGAAACAGAAATTTTGTAAACGTCTGATTACCCAGTTTGACCAATGATTCACGAACGCTATAAGTTGTATATGACATGATGATACATAAATGAATAAATATATATGTTTAACATGATATAATGATTATCAAGTATCTCATTAAAAATAGTAACAATAAGTTATATACTTAAAAAGGAGACTATTGACGTATGAAACTCGAAACGATACATATAACGATTATCGTTATAACCACGTCTTACTAAATATATTTGAAGCATATTAATACATTGTTATATTATATATAACATGATAATATGATAATGAAATATATCATCAAGTGTATTAACAATGAACTACATAAGTGAAAACAAGACTACTAACTTAAGGTTTTCGAAACGAGACATATATGTAACGATTATCGTTGTAACGACATTTAAATGTATATATCATATTAAGATATATTAATATATCATAATATCATGATAATATAATAATTTAAAATCTCATTTGATATTATAAACTTTGGGTTAACAACATTTAACAAGATCGTTAACCTAAAGGTCTCAAAACAACACTTACATGTAACGACTAACGATGACTTAATGACTCAGTTAAAATGTATATACATGTAGTGTTTTAATATGTATTCATACACTTTCGAAAGACTTCCATCCACTTATCAAAATACTTCTACTTAACAAAAATGCTTACAATTACATCCTCGTTCAGTTTCATCAATAATTCTACTCGTATGCACCCGTATTCGTACTCGTACAATACACAGCTTTTAGATATATGTACTATTGGTATATAAACTCCAATGATCAGCTCTTAGAAGCCCATGTGAGTTACCTAACACATGTGGGAACCATCATTTGGCAACTAGCATGAAATATCTCATAAAATTACAAAAATATGAGTAATCATTCATGACTTATTTACATGAAAATAAAATTACATATCCTTTATATCTAATCCATACACCAACGACCAAAAACACCTACAAAAACTTTCATTCTTCAATTTTCTTCATCTAATTGATCTCTCTCAAGTTCTAACTTCAAGTTCTAAGTGTTCTTCATAAATTCTACAAGTTCTAGTTACATAAAATCAAGAATACTTTCAAGTTTGCTAGCTCACTTCCAATCTTGTAAGGTGATCATCCAACCTCAAGAAATCTTTGTTTCTTACAGTAGGTTATCATTCTAATACTAGGTAATAATCATATTCAAACTTTGGTTCAATTTCTATAACTATAACAATCTTATTTCAAGTGATGATCTTACTTGAACTTGTTTTCGTGTCATGATTCTGCTTCAAGAACTTCGAGCCATCCAAGGATCCGTTGAAGCTAGATCCATTTTTCTCTTTTCCAGTAGGTTTATCCAAGGAACTTAAGGTAGTAATTATGTTCATAACATCATTCGATTCATACATAAAAAGCTATCATATTCGAAGTGGTAAACTAGTAATCACTAGAACATAGTTTAGTTAATTCTAAACTTGTTCGCAAATAAAGTTAATCCTTCTAACTACACTTTTAAAATCAACTATACACATGATCTATATCTATATGATATGCTAACTTAATGATTTAAAACCCGAAAACACGATAAACACCATAAAACCGGATTTACGCCGTCGTAGTTACAACCGGGGGCTGTTTTGGTTTGGATAATTAAAAACTATGAAAAAATTTGATTTAAAAGCTATACTTCTGGGAAAATGATTTTTCTTATGAACATGAAACCATATCCAAAAATCATGGATAAACTCAAAGTGAAAGTATGTTTTTCAAAACAGTCATCAAGATGTCGTTCTTTCGACGGAAATGACTACCTCTTTCAAAAAAGACTTGTAACTTGTATTTACAACTATAAACCTATATCTTTTCTGTTTAGTTTCATAAATTCAAGTTCAATACGAAACCGTGGCCGCTTAAATCACTCAAAATGGATTAGAAACGAAGAAATTGCGAGCAAAACAAAATTGGTAAAAACTACTCATTTTAGCTACGTGAAAATTGGTAACAAATCTATTTCAACCATAACTTAATCAACTTGTATTGTATATTATGTAATCTTGAGATACCATAGACACGTATACAATGTTTCGACCTATCATGTCGACACATCTATATATATTTCGGAACAACCATAGACACTCTATATGTGAATGTTGGAGTTAGCTATACAGGGTTGAGGTTGATTCCAAAATATATATAGTTTGAGTTGTGATCAATACTGAGATATGTATACACTAGGTCGTGGATTGATTCAAGATAATATATATCAATTTTTTTTCTGTACATCTAACGTTGGACAACTAGTTGTAGGTTACTAACGATGACAGCTGACTTAATAAACTTAAAACATCAAAATGTATTAAAAGTGTTGTAAATATATTTTGAATATACTTTGATATATATGTACATATTTGTTATAGGTTCGTGAATCGACCAGTGGCCAAGTCTTACTTCCCGACGAAGTAAAAAATCTGTGAAAGTGAATTATAGTCCCACTTTTAAAATCTAATATTTTTGGGATGAGAATACATGCAGGTTTTATAAATGATTTACAAAATAGACACAAGTACGTGAAACTACATTCTATGGTTGAATTATCAAAATCGAATATGTCCCTTTTTATTAAGTCTGGTAATCTAAGAATTAGGGAACAGACACCCTAATTGACGCGAATCCTAAAGATAGATCTATTGGGCCTAACAAACCCCATCCAAAGTACTGGATGCTTTAGTACTTCGAAATTTATATCATATCCGAAGGGTGTCCCGGAATGATGGGGATATTCTTATATATGCATCTTGTTAATGTCGGTTACCAGGTGTTCACCATATGAATGATTTTTATCTCTATGTATGGGATGTATATTGAAATATGAAATCTTGTGGTCTACTGTTACGATTTGATATTGGTGTCGTAGCGTGGGGGTACGAAATAGTTTATATTTTACTAGGAAAAACTATTAAATACGATACATTTTTACACAAGTTATTTATTTATTTACAGATGGGATATACCTAAACCTTGCTACAACACTATAGGAAGTGTACCTAATCGTAGAGTAGTATAGTTTTTAGTAAGTCCGGTTCGTTCCACAGGGAGACGGTTACACTATATTTTTATATAATTACATTTGTACAAAAATATATAAATATATTTATATATATAATAATATATAAAAGGGGGGTTTACCGTTTAATGACCGGTTTGTCGATTTTATATTTTAAGCGAAGCGCAAAGTAAATTTAATTAACAAAATAAAATAAATAACAAAAAATATAAATGACGAATAATTAAAGGTGCGATGAAATATAAAATAAAATAATTATGCTTATTTAAACTTCCGTAATCATGATGTTTGATGTGTTGATTTTAGTTTTATGCCCATGGGTTAATTGTCCTTTGTCCTGGATTATTTAATATATCCGTCTGGTTTTTGTCCATAACAGTCCATCAGTCATAAATATAAAGTGCGAGTGTCCTCGTCAAATTATCCTTATGCCCGAAGTTAAATATTCCAACTAATTGGGGACTTAAACTATAACAAGGTTTTAATACTTTGTTTAATAATTACACCAGGATATCGACTGCGTGTAACCCAAGGTTTTAATACTTTGTTATCAATTATGCCAAGTGTCCTTGTACATAATTTCACCCCTGTTTTAATAATTCCATAGACTATTAATCCATTCCCGTGTCCGGTTAAATGAACGATTACTCGTACATATAAATACCCCACCCATCGTGTCCGATCGAGTGTATATGGTTATTTATAGGGACGTCCAATTGTAAATCTTTATATTAAAATTAACAAACTATCATTTAGTTAAACAAATATAAAGCGCATTAATAGCCCATAGTCTAATTTCCACAAGTGTCGTTCTTTTGTCCAAACCCCAATTATGGTACAAAGCCCAATTACCCAATTTTAGTAATTAGCCCAACATCATGATTACTTCGTTTTAAATAAGCATAATAATAATTTAGTTATGAGACATTAATTTAAAAAGGAGAACATAACTTACATTGAGTATTTATCGCGTAGTGTTACACGGACTGAATTTCGACTTCAAAACCCGTAAAAATAACCTTTACATAACCCGAACTAATCTAATATAAAACTACCCTATACTATATATATATATATATATATATATATATATTATATATATTTATTTATTATATATTACGGAGTATTATTATTATTATTTATTTTTTATATATTAAAATCGAACGAATGCATGGCCTTTTATAGGCGTTTTGATTTCTGACAGCTCCGCGAGTCGCGGCCCATTTGGCCTTCAAACTTCGCGAGTCGCGGAGTTTGATTTTCCAGCTCACATGATTTTGGAACCTTGCTTGTCGACATAATTTATATATAAATATAAAATATAAATAATTAATATAATTATTTATATATTATATTATATTCTTGTACATAGTAGACTTGTAATTTTTGGTCCATTGCATCGGGCGTTGATAGTTGACTCATGTCCCGGTTCCGGATTTTCGAACGTCCTTGCGTACAATTTAATATCTTGTACTTTGCATTTTGTAACTTGTACTGTTGTCATTTTTAGACGTTTTTCATCAATAAATTGAACCTTTTGAATTGTATCTTGTACATTTGAGCTTTTTGGACGTTTGTGTCTTCAAATCTTCGTTTTCGCCTTTTGTCTTCGCACTTATTTAATATAAACGATTACAACTTAAAATAGAACAATTACAACTAAATAATTTACATATTGGGAGGATATTGCTACAAAATATATGTTCATTTGGAGCACTATCAAATATCCCCACACTTGAACGTTGCTTGTTCTCAAGCAATACATAACTTGAAATAATATAATACATCACACGAATCACTTCTTTATTCTTTTCACTTTGTACATCAGTGATTTTGATATGGCGGTATAAATAATGATAGTAACAATAGAACCATGGTTAAAGGTGGGTGTGTCATCCACAGTTGCCTCGGGTTTAGGTCAACGACACTTGCAATCAAATAGCCGATTTACTTTCGGTTTCCAAAGCAAAGTGCACATTTGAAAGGCTGTTTACAGTCCCACATGACTATGAAAATGTAGATCCTTAAGGAAATTGGATCTTTATGAAAACATTTGATCTTTTGAAAATTCAATCTAGCTTTTACCCTAGATAAGTTTTCCGAAATAACCCTTCACCGGTGTTTGCAAAATGATTTTTTTGTGGGTTTTGTGGGTTTCAGATTTGAAAATTTTGGCTCAAAACTTATGGTTTTGTGTCACCCACTTGCTAACCTTGTATTAGGAAAGCAACACGTCCAGTTTACTTGTCCCGTATATTACCTTTCGGTAAACTACCGTCCGGTTGTAAAGGAAAACGATGAACAAGCAACTGTTAAGGCAATGTCCCGTGACTTGCTTTTAATTATGGTCTATAACGTGTCGGACGCAATTACTATCCTTTGTAGGAGCAATAGTAAAGCTCACCCTTATAATTTTTTGGTCTGGCACAAGGTCCTGCTTCGACCATGCTATGCAACCACCGTTCTTACGGTTGACACCCGATTTGGTTCAGGTGACCTTATGAATTCCAGGTGAATTCCTAGGATTTTACGTTCAATGGTAATGAACGCATTGAAAATAGGTTTTCAGAAAACAAATCGGTTTGTAATTTTAATCAAAATATTTTCTCGTTCAAGCTTGAGTTTAGATATCATTGAATTCCATGAGTTTGTAATTCTCAATCTTTAAGGTCAATCTCAAGGATTGAGTAATATCAGTCTTAGAAGCTGATTTTTAATCTTTAAGGAGATTATCCTTTCTGGGGATCTAATTCATTAGTCTTATCAAGCTAATTTGCACGGTGCCCCCATTGTACGAGATAAATCCTTCTCATGGTTAGGATAAATCTGACCACTTGGCGATCCTGTTTGATGCTGAGGTCTGTGGATTTCCTGCTAATTTTAGTGATGACTTTTCTAGATTTTTCGTCAACCTACAGCTGGTCTGAACGACAACTTCTTGACCTAAATCAAGAAGCGCGTGTCTTTTTCGGAAGACTTTACTTCCTTTAAATGATGGAATTGATTCATCGTGTAGATCCATCTTTCATTACAGTAAATCGGGTAAAACAGTTAATTTAGTCCAAAACAAAAGCACCTGCAATAACTTTACGGAAACAGGTGATAGATAATTTTTTATTGAATAACTTGGTATATTCTCCCCACACTTGGCTTTTATTTATTATGTTCTTTGCCTTTTTATTCTCTTATATTCCATTTTAAATGAATTCAAGCGTTTTGGGTTGTTTCTCAATTTATGTCCTTTCCGAGGTAACGATAATTTTGGTATTAACACCTAGTTTTCATCGTTCATAAATATGTATAAACATGATTTTGAATTCATTTAGTTGAAATTTTTTCAAATTTTCACAAAATTTGGCAAATAAAACCAAGTGTAAACCCGAGAGAATTTATAATCCTTCCCCACACTTAAGATCATGCAATGCCCTCATTTGCATGAAATCAGACTATAATTATAAATTCATGAGGGTGATTAGTGTAGAAAGTAGTTAAAGATACCATAAAATTGCAGGATGATAGATGGTGCACCTCATCGTTCATTCCTTCTTGTTTTATCACACATGTTTTTCTTCAAAAACGGTTGCTTTTCTGAACTGTTTGATAATTTTTGAAAATGCGTCTTTTACCCTAATAGTGCATTTTTATTAACTAGTTATGCACTAAACCGATCCCCTAATTTAACGTTAAGTGGGGTTAGACTTCCCCACACTTAGCTGACGACATGTGAAGTCGGTAGAATAAGTTCCACGAATTAAAATAGTGAGCCAGTTATTTATATCTCGGGTGGTGTATGATATATCAATGGGTTTAAAGTTTAGACTCACCCGATCGTCACTACTTAATTCTTTTTTTAAGTGTAGCTTTTAGTAAATGGATATGTCTCTTTTCTGGTTCTTGGTCAAATGGATCGATATACACCGACATACATATTATAGGGTGGACAATTTCTAACGTTTCCTTCTGTTCATTCTCGGGATCAAAGGTTTCACCTCTATTACCCAATTGTGTGAAATTCGAGGTGTCATTATCTATTACAGCTCGTAGTTCATTTTCGGTGGATGACTCGTCTATTGAGAATATTGGGTTGGAAGGTTGTGGAATGGTGAATTTCGGGATCAAAGCAAATTCTTCTTCATTAATGGTACTTATTGGTCTCACCATTTTGGTCTCGGGGGTAAAATTTTCAACGTTATCATTTTTCCAAGAGTACCAATTTGTCACCCTTACTTCTTCTTCATTCATTGATGGATCGATGATTTTGTCGGTAGAGGCTAATGTGTCGATATGTTGTGAAATTGGTAAAACTGAATAAAAAGTATCATCGGGATAGTTGGTGATTTCGGAGCTCTCGAATTCATCAAAATTCGATGATATAAAATTTTCTTGCACAATACTCCTCAGATCAACAGGTGTGTAATCTGATAGGGTTTCAGCTTGCCAATTTACAAACTCTCTCATTTGTTCATTTTGAGCATCAAGTTCTTCGAGTTTGATTTTCATATAATCTAAAGAATTTTCAGGCACATAATTTTCCTCGTCTTCTGGTTGTTGAGTTTGGATATATTCTTGTGAATAATCCCAATTAGAATTGTATTCCTCATAATCGTTCCATTCAGGTTCCATGGGTGCATAATTTTCTATAGGAACGTAATAATAACATTCCCATGTTGAGTGATAATCTCCACAGATTTCACAACCAGTTATTGTTTTGTCATTCGTGATCCAAGATTGACCGAACGAATTGTCATCAACATCCTTTTGAGAGTATTGATTAAATTGATTTCGGATGTCATAAAGAGTTTCCAAAATATTCTCGAGATTTTTCATAATGCGCTTATTACCAAATTTTAGCTACAATGTGGTGCATTTACTTAATTATCCTATTAGTTATAAAAATAAAAATTATATAAGTTATCAAATTAATAGACTTTTCTGTTTTTGCTCACGTTTCGAATAGCCAATAGATGCAGCAGGGAGCCAGAACCCTTTAAATCGGAAGCTCACAACTCAGCCACTAACAAATCCAACTATTACTACGAAGCAGAAAATTTGGATGTCTATCAATTTAACCGCTTAAAATAATTTTTCGTTGAAATTTTAAAGAAATTATAGAGAAGAAATAGAGAAAATTCTAAGTCCTAAAAACTAGATCGTCGAGAAATAAGAAAGAAAAAGAATACGCGTCAAAAAACGTCGAAAAATAAAAATAAGAAAGAAAAACGTCAAAACTTAAAAGTCTAAAAATTATATCTAAAAAGTTGCGCCTAAAGGTCTAAAGGTAAATGCAATTTTATTCAGAAAACGGCAATTACTTAAAGGCACTAAAATCTATTTAAAACTAAAGCGAAAAACGGCTTTGCAAAATTCCAAAGTGCCTAAATCTTAATCTAAAGAAAAAGCACTTAAGGGATTTTACGGCAAAGCCTAAGAATCTATACATATAAAATAACTACGGAAAAACTAATTTTAAAACTAATTGCGAACGAAAAATATACAAAATATTACGATTACACTAAATAAAAGGATACAAATTATAAAAAGTGATAAAATTACTTATTTTTATAAAAAATATTATTTTTATATTTTTATTTTATAATAGTATTAATTTTTATATATAAATAAAACTAATTAAAATTAATTATTACTAATTAATTAAAATTAAAACTAAATATTAAATTAATTAAACTAATTAGGGTTTTAAAAATAATAATAATTAATATACTCCGTATTAAATGCGATTAGGGTTCCGTGGTCAGGTCTGCCAGGGCGGCTCCGCGAGTCGCGGTGATCCGTACCAGAAAACCTCCGCAAGTCGCGGAGATTGAAAAACGTGTTTTTTTTAAATTTTATATTGTTTTTCTAAAATGATATATAAATATATTTATACAAAAATAAATTAAAAATATAGCGTTTCGCCGATTTTCTCCGGCAGCGGCGCCAAAAACTTGGTGTCGTAGCGTGGGGGTACGAAATAGTTTATATTTTACTAGGAAAAACTATTAAATACGATACATTTTTACACAAGTTATTTATTTATTTACAGATGGGATATACCTAAACCTTGCTACAACACTATAGGCAGTGTACCTAATCGTAGAGTAGTATAGTTTTTAGTAAGTTCGGTTCGTTCCACAGGGAGACGGTTACACTATATTTTTATATAATTACATTTGTACAAAAATATAAAAATATATATATATATATATATATATATATATATATATATATATATATATATATATATATATATATATATATATATATATATATATATATATATATATATATATATATATATATATATATATATATATAAAATATATAAAAGGGGGTTTATCGTTTAATGACCGGTTTGTCGATTTTATATTTTAAGCGAAGCGTAAAGTAAATTTAATTAACAAAATAAAATAAATAAAAAAAATATAAATGACGAATAATTAAAGGTGCGATGAAATATAAAATAAAATAATTATGCTTATTTAAACTTCCGTAATCATGATGTTTGATATGTTGATTTTAGTTTTATGCCCATGGGTTAATTGTCCTTTGTCCTGGATTATTTAATATGTCCGTCTGGTTTTTGTCCATAACAGTCCATCAGTCATAAATATAAAGTGCGAGTGTCCTCGTCAAATTATCCTTATACCCGAAGTTAAATATTCCAACTAATTGGGGACTTAAACTGTAACAAGGTTTTAATACTTTGTTTAATAATTACACCAGGATATCGACTGCGTGTAACCCAAGGTTTTAATACTTTATTATCAATTATGCCAAGTGTCCTTGTACATAATTTCACCCCTGTTTTAATAATTCCATAGACTATTAATCCATTCCCGTGTCCGGTTAAATGAACGATTATTCGTACATATAAATACCCCGCCCATCGTGTCCGATCGAGTGTATATGGTTATTTATAGGGACGTCCAATTGTAAATCTTTATATTAAAATTAACAAACTATCATTTAGTTAAACAAATATAAAGCCCATTAATAGCCCATAGTCTAATTTCCACAAGTGTCGTTCTTTTGTCCAAACCCCAATTATGGTACAAAACCCAATTACCCAATTTTAGTAATTAGCCCAACATCATGATTACTTCGTTTTAAATAAGCATAATAATAATTTAGTTATGAGACATTAATTTAAAAAGGAGAACGTAACTTACATTGAGTATTTATCGCGTAGTGTTACACGGACAGAATTTCGACTTCAAAACCCGTAAAAATAACCTTTACATAACCCGAACTAATCTAATATAAAACTACCCTATACTATATATATATATATATATATATATATATATATATATATATATATATATATATATATATATATTATATATATATATATATATTTATTATATATTACAGAGTATTATTATTATTATTTATTTTTTATATATTAAAATCGAACGAATGCATGGCCTTTTATAGGCGTTTTGATTTCTGACAGCTCCGCAAGTCGCGGCCCATTTGGCCTTCAAACTCCGCGAGTTGCGGAGTTCGATTTTCCATCTCACATGATTTTGGAACCTTGCTTGTCGACATAATTTATATATAAATATAAAATATAAATAATTAATATAATTATTTATATATTATATTATATTCTTGTGCATAGTAGACTTGTAATTTTTGGTCCATTGCGTCGGGCGTTGATAGTTGACTCATGTCCCGGTTCCGGATTTTCGAACGTCCTTGCGTACAATTTAATATCTTGTACTTTGCGTTTTGTAACTTGTACTCTTGTCATTTTTAGACGTTTTTCATCAATAAATTGAACCTTTTGAATTGTATCTTGTACATTTGAGCTTTTTGGACGTTTGTGTCTTCAAATCTTCGTTTTCGCCTTTTGTCTTCGCACTTATTTAATATAAACGATTACAACTTAAAATAGAACAATTACAACTAAATAATTTACATATTGGGAGGATATTGCTACAAAATATATGTTTATTTGGAGCACTATCAGATATATATAGGTTAAACCTATAACTCACCAACATTTTTGTTGACGTTTAAAGCATGTTTATTCTCAGGTGAATATTAAGAGCTTCCGCTGTTGCATACTAAAATAAGGATAAGATTTGGAGTCCATGTTTGTATGATATTATGTAAAAACTGCATTCAAGAAACATATGTCGATGTAATATATTTCTATTGTAAACCATTATGTAATGGTCGTGTGTAAACAGTATATTTTAGATTATCATTATTTGATAATCTACGTAATGCTTTTGAAACCTTTATTGATAAAATAAAGGTTATGGTTGTTTTAAAAATGAATGCAGTCTTTGAAAAACGTCTCATATAGAGGTCAAAACCTCGCAACGAAATCAATTAATATGGAACGTTTATAATCAATATGAACGTGACATTTCAGTTCATAGGTTGGATATGACTGAAGTCAATTAGTCGTGACATTGGTGGCATCGGATGAATGGAACAGTGTGAGGTGACGTACGAATCGTGAAATACTAGACTGGTAAATTTCATCTCCCTAACGAGATGGATGTGCAAGATTGTCGGGGATGCGGACACGGACTTAACGGGAACAAATCAAGGACGTTGTTTGATGGCAAGGATGTGAGTAACGCAATTGTTATGATAACTTTGTTCACTCTCTTTCCGGAAGGTAAGAATAGGTGTGTTGTTGTTCGTAAAAAAAAAAAAATTCGGGTACAACGGGTCGAGTGAACTCGCTGGTTGGAAAGGCCTACCCTGCGGGTAGCGGCGTTCTTGATATACAAGGTATGAGTTATGTTAGCGTTAGGTCGTTGTTTAATTGATGCCAACGGAAGAAAGTGAGCGGCGGTTTTTTGGTGAAATGAATTCGCGAGGGATCGTGGACTATGATCGATGAGGAGATTGGTTGGATAGGTCGGCGTGTTGTGCCTTGACTCCGTTGCTTGAGTCTTCTGTTGTCTAGGCTTATTGCGTTGTGGTTTTGGGGTCGTTAAGCTCGTTCGAGTGAGACCCGCAAGCTTTGTAGATTGTGTGTGTATTGTTGCTCGTATGTGAGTTAATAACTAGTTGCTTGTGTGCGAGTGTTATTGGTTTAGTATGCACCGGGTGTTATATCACCATGTGAGAGTACGTGACGTGTAAATGTCTTATCGATAGTGTTGTGTTTTGATTTGGTGTAGCCGCGAGAGCTTAACTGAGCGTATAGTGATGAGACCGTGTAGGGCGTAGTCCCAATTGTTGTGTTGAGCTTTATGGTGAAACCAATTAGGCCGTAACCAGAGTATGGTGGTACGTTTAACGATAATAACTTATTATGATGTATTTGTATACATGTTAATTGACGGTTCGATTTCGGTGGCGGTTTTGTGATTATGTGGCGAGTGTTGTGCGCTCTTGACGGCCACTCTTTCCTTCTAGGAATTTGGGGGTGCACGCGGTATGCCGTTCGAGAGGCATTCCCGTTAACCCCGTTCGTATGCGAATAGGATCGTGGTGGTTAACTATCCTTATGTATGTAGGTAACCGGTTTAATGGTTATGACGAAGCTAGAAAGGTGTAAGCCTTGGTGTCGCTAGAAGTCATGGGCGTTGAGCCGTAACATTCTTTAGATTTGTGTGACTGCGTGTAGTCGGTTGGCGTGGGACACCAGGAGTAGACCCCGTATGGGTCGAGTCTTTGGAGGCTCGGTGTTAGTAATTGGAGTTGGACAACGCAACGTCAGGTGCCTTCTTATACCTGTTAGTGCAACTTTTGACTCCGATGGTGTGATTGCTTTGATTTGGGTACTACGAGGTGATTTAGTGTATGTTTATTTGGGTTTATCTCTATGTTGACCGCGTTTGACTTATGATAGGTGATGAGTGATTTCCGGAAGGATTAGCTCTTCGTTAACTACTTTTGGTTGTGATTGATGGTGAGCGGTTTCGGAAAGAACCGTTATTTGCAGGTTTATGATGATTAATTGCCCGTATAAATTGTGCACATAGCCGTTTTGTGCACATGGTGGTGAGTAATAGCCATTTTTGGACACTTGAGTTTTGTGTGAAATAACCTTCATGCGTTTAGTATTGAGAACTATTGGTTGTTTTATACGCAAATGGTGGGTTCGGGAGGACCATATTCTGTGATTAGTGATGCGATAGCCATGTTTCGCTCACATGTTGTTAAGGGGTGGCAGCTGCCATTTTGTACACATTGGGTTTTGTGTTGCCATAGTCGATTTGGACGTTAGCGGTTTTGGTCGCTTGCTTACGATATTACGATAGTTGCGTACTAGCCATGTTTGCCCACTACTAAGGAAGTTAGGTAATAAGTTTAATCCATAAGGATTCGCTTTTGTTCGGTTTTCATCATTTTGAGTTGTTGACTTTAGGTTGAGACTTGGTTGTTTTTAGCATTGTACTTGGTAAGGGTACGCTCAGGGATTGATATCTCGGTACGAGGTCGATTGAGTTTTTCCCGATTGGAGGGATTGAGCAAATTCTTGTGCTCGGATTTGTGAATTTTAATAAATCACGGGTGACGAGTTGGTTATTAATGGTGACTATTAGAGAAGGATTGCCTAGAGAAGTTGGAAGAATACGTGGCGATTTCGCGTATTCTCAGTGATCGTTATAGACTTCGAATGTTGTGTGTATTACACATTTCTGAATGCATGCAAATGTGTACTTAGTTTGGATTAATCTTCGGGTTAATGTGTAATGTGGTGGAATTCGGATTGTAACGGTTGTTGAGGACCATAGAGTGCGGTTCCGGGTGGTTAAGTGACGAGGATCACGAGGACATGATCGATTCTAAGTGGGGGAGAGTTGTAAGACCCGAATATTTTATTGTACATATGTGTGTATAAGTTATTCAAGTTGTGGGGTTTAGGTTGTATTTAATTAAAAGGCAAAAGAAGCTGAACTGGGCATTTGGCACGCCGCGCGGCCTTATGGAGCGCCGCACCATTACCGGCTGACAGCTCACTTTGTTTTTAATCAAGATATTTTGAGGGCATTTTGGTAAAACCACTTAAGGTCCGAATTTAAGGCTTGGATCAGTTGTTTGAAGTGTCATTTACTCAATATTCACCTTCCTTATCATCTTCCAATCAATTCTAGAGAGAGAGTTAGATTCTAGAGTGAGATAGCTCAAATTTAAGAAAGAAGAAGCTTGAATCGGGTCAAAGTGCAAGCACTAAAGTTGTTCATCTCCTCATTTGCTATGTTTTGATAGTTGTGGTAAGCCCTAAACCTAACTTCCTTGTTTTAATTGTCAAAGAGTTAGGGTTTGTGTGAGTGATGAACAATAAGACCCATTTGTTAGTGAATTGGGTGTTTTGGGTGAATTTGGGTTATGTTGACTCAAAGATGACTAACTAGGGTTTTTCAAGTATTAATTGTTGTTAATAAACCTTAATTAGTTAGTAAATTGCTAGAACACCAATATTTATGTAAATGGGTGTTAAGTGGGTTAGTGGATGACCCGAAATGGGGATGTTGACCTTAAATTGGTCAAATGGGTCAAAATGGACCTAAGTTAGTTAATGATTGAGATTAATGCTTAAACCTAATGTTAAAAGGTGTTAAGATGCCACTCGGGGTGAAGCATCGAGGTGTTAAGGTGCCACCTAGGGGTGTAGTGTCGAGGTGTTAAGACACTACTCCGTAAAATAATGAGTGAAGCATCGAGGTGTTAAGATGCCACTCGGGGTGAAGTGACGAGGTGTTAAGGTGCCACCCTAGGGGCTAGTGATACGCGGTGTTAAGTACCCTAACGGATGTTATGAACACCGATGGCGTTTTCGCGAGCGCCATTCCCTTGTACGATTGGTTAACCATGGTTATTTGTGTTGTAAGTGTAAGCATAATATATTATTCGAATTATATTACATGCGTTGCATATGCTAGCTTGTGGTATTGGAGATTTCTAGCTTGTATTCGAGATTATAAGCTAATTGTGTTGCTAGCATGTTTGCGGAGTTTGAGTAAGTGATTTGCAAGTAGGTATATTATATATGTATGTGTATAATTATTGCATTCACTAAGCTTTGCTTACCCTCTCGTTGTTTACCTTTTTATAGGTTCGGTTGTGGACAAGGGTAAGGGTATCATCTTGGATTAAAGATCCCGTCGTTGTTAGAGAATGCTTTTGGGATTTTTAGCTTTTGGAGTTTGACCGAGACTTGGGTAGTTTAATCCCAAACACCATGCTCGTAGTGTAGTTTGGTACTTAAACTTTTTGATGGTCGAAACTCATATTTTGAATTAAACTCGTAAAACGGCCGATGTGGGCCCCGCTTCGTAAAACTCATTTTATTAATGGAATGTGTTAGTTTTACATATTTGAATATGTTGTTAAAAGCGTTTTGTCTAATTATGTCGGGAAGTGGCCAATCTTTTTAGCATTTCAAGACTTTTGGGACAGACCAGAATGGCGCGCCGCGCGTGTGACGACCTGGAAATTTCCGACCAAATTTAAACTTAATTCTTATTTGATTTCGACACGATAAGCAAAGTCTGTAAAGTTGAGTCTCAAAAATTTTGAACTATTTTTATGAATCCATTTGACCTTTGACTTTTCCCGACGACTCACAATACGATTACTTGTAAATAGATATGTATATAATTATATATATATATATATATATAAATAATAAAATGAAATATTATATATTGTAATTGTTAGAATTAATTACGTAAATAATAATAATATATAATAAATATTATTTAGAAAGTATATATACATATAGATAAAGTGTATAGAATATATATTTAGTGATTTCGAAGTTATTTAGTAAATAACGGTAACGCTCAATTGTCATTCAATTGATAGTAAACGAGTTAAAAAGGAACTTATGTGATTTTAAAATAAACGATGATCCGAAAATGAGTTTTATAAATTATAGGCTTATTAAAAATATAATAAATAATGAAACACACCAACTAGGTATGACGTCAAGAATTTTAAAAGGTTTAAAACAATATATATATATATATATATATATATATATATATATATATATAATTTTTATAAATATAAAATTAACCAATCATTGAATCATATTAAACTAAAATACATTGGGTTTTAGATAACAGATAAAAATTAAATACCAACCCGTGACTACACATTTAATACCCGAGTTTATTTAATTATTACACCGTGTTATATCTATACCCGTGATTAACTAGTAAAACACCCGTGACCTTATCTAATCTATCTATATTATTGCCCTTTCCAGATTCATTTTATCAAACACCCAATTTTTTCTCTCAAGAACACCCACTACTATTCATCATCATCATCAATCTTTTATCACTCAAGAACACCTTAAAAACTTGATGGATCATAAAATCTTTTATATATTCGGATTCCTCTCGAAGAGCTCTACACATCCATATCAACAATTTCATGATTTGTGTAAGTTTTAAAAACTCAAATTTTTGGGTTTTCATGTTTTTGTTACATATTAGGGTAGATATAGTGTCTATTGCTCAAGTCTATATGATTATACATGATTGTATGTGTTATATTGCTCGTTTGATGTGTTTATGTTTAATCCCGAATTTGTTTTGTGTGGTTACGGAAACTTGGTTTTCTTGAATGTTAAATATTATGATATAATTAAAATCCTCTCGAAAAATTAATAATTTTAGGCTTTAGATTCGCGTATTTTCATTACCGTATGCTTAAGATATGATTGATTGAAGTTTTTGTGATGAATATGTGATTATGTCGAATTCTGGAAAAATGGACATAGAATTGAATTTTAAACTGATCATAATTGTGTAGAGGATTTAAAAACACTCAAGTTAGACTAGGATATCATGCTATTTGGATTTGTAATACTCCCGTTATGCTTAATTGATCGTATATGAAAAACTGATTTGCTCAGTATTATAAAACTGACTTTTAAATTTATTTGAAGTATGATAGTGATTTAGGACTTTGCATATCTGAAAATTTCATATGTTTTAGTTAACGTTTCATCTAGGCCTTGCATCATTTGGATTTGTGAAGCTTGAGTAATGTGCTTGTCGAAATGGTAACCTGCATTCTGTCCAAATCTGTAACGTATGCACCTATAGTTTTATAGTAAGAGTTGTACACCTTTTAAGACCTTGGCCTTCTGGATTATCGAACTTTGTATGTTATGTGATAAATGTCTAGTTTATTGAAACCTCTGAAACCCGATACATTGTGCACACTAAGGCCGTAGATTTGGTAACTTCTGAATTGAGCTGAAACAGAATGTCCAATTTGATTGAATAAACTGCACCAATTGGCTAAACAAAAGTTTCTCATTTTTGGATATGTGGTAATTTGACTTGTCCTTGAACTAGGACCACTGACCTAGCTTGATTTGCATGTCCCTAGCTCCGGTTATAGCCATTACGAGATTGGTGCGCAGTCAGAAACTGATTTAGCGAACCATAAATGTACCTCTTCTGAAACCCGACTTGTAGACATCGTATGAGGCCCTGGCTAGACTTTTTGGAATCGATTTTGAGTCTACTTTTGATCTGGAGTTTTCCATGTTACCATGTTTTATGTGTTATGAATTATGTCCGTTGTTTGTATGACGCGCGTGAAAATTTGTGACAATACGTGTTAAGTACAAACTAAACAGGCCAATATGTTTAATTAACTTGAGTTCTGGAAAATGTAGATTTTATATTTGAAAATTTCATGATTAGTAGTTAATTTTTCATATAGGTGTTGTATCTTAAAAGTTTCTAGATTTTGAGATAAGTGCATTCGAAAATGGACACCCGAACTTGGACCGTCCATTTGGACACTTGACCCGTTAGAGTCTAAAAATGTCAAAATGGATAACGGTCAGCGTAAACAAATTCTATATGTTGATTTAAGTATGCCTGCAAGTTTTGGTGCTTTAAAAATGAGTTTTGGGTCTATTTTGGTTTAAAGAGAGATTTATGACCTATTCGGGTCAAACGTGAATAAATTGACCCATATGCATAATTTTGGAAAACGGAAGTCACCAACACATCTAAAATGTCATTTTTGAGCTGTGATACAAATTTGGTTAACTCAGGTCAGCCGGATTCAAATTTGGATCGTTAACCGAAAGTCTTAGCATTTTTAACAAAAGTGTCAAAAATGACTCTCGAGCCTACTTTGCGGACTCATAAGTTGAAATTGGTTAAGTTTGGATAAAAACCATTAATTGATATTGAAAGTATTTATGACAAGCTTTAAAACGATATGTTATATGTATGATTTTGTCGAGACTAAACTGGTCTAAAACGAGTACGAAAATGGAACATCAGGGCTGATCCAATGCTGTTAACAACAGCAAAACTCAGCATTTAGTGTTTTGAAGGACTGTTTTCGCGAGGTCATAACTTTCAAACTGTAACTCCCTCTTTGTCAAATAAACTGTCTATAGAAAGGTGGGATGACATACTTTCCAACGGTCACGACCCAAAGTATTATATCGGATTTGGTGGGACCCGAAATCAGCTGTAAAGTTACTACATATACATATATGTAAATAATATTGTTTTTACTAAATAAAAATGTATAACTTAAGTTTGACCTATGTTTGACTATTTGACCAACTTGAGTAATATTATGAGATTGTTGACTGGTGTTGACTATGTTGACTGTGTTTGACTTGCGTTTGACTTACATTTGACTTAATTTGACTTTTGTTGACTTTTGCTAAATTTTGCTAAATTTATGAGTAGGACTTGAGCAATAAGACTATACGAACCCTATAGACCGACCTAGCTTATTAGACACTTATTGACCAACATATGCTCTCTAGGTTGGGGTCTACGGTTACTTGCATTCCGATTTTCGGTCACATCTCTGTGATTTATTTCTAAAGTTGTCAGGTGAGTTTCATTTACCTTTTTACCCTTTATATTTTTGGGCTGAGAATACATGCGCAATTTTTATAAATGTTTTTACGAAATAGACACAAGTAATCAAAACTACATTATATGGTTGAATGATCGAAATCGAATATGCCCCTTTTTATTAAGTCTGGTAATCTAAGAATTAGGGAACAGACACCCTAATTGACGCGAACTCTAAAGATAGATCTATCGGGCCCAACAAGCCCCATCCAAAGTACCAGATGCTTTAGTACTTCGAAATTTATATCATGTCCGAAGGAGGATCCCGGAATGATGGGGATATTCTATATACATATTGTTAATGTCGGTTACCAGGTGTTCAATCCATATGAATGATATTTTTGTCTCTATGCATGGGACGTTTATTTATGAGAATTGGAAATATGAAATCTTGTGGTCTATTAAAATTATGAAATGTTTGTTTATGATAAACTAATGAACTCACCAACCTTTTGGTTGACACTTTAAAGCATGTTTATTCTCAGGTATGAAAGAAATCTTCCGCTGTGCTTTTGCTCATCTTAGAGATATTAATTAGAGTCATTCATGACATATTTCAAAAGACGTTGCATTCGAGTCGTTGAGTTCATCAAGATTATTATTAAGTCAATTATAGTAAGATATATTATGAAATGGTATGCATGTCGTCAATCGTAGATGTAATGAAAGATTGTCTTTTCAAAAATGAATGCAATGTTTGTAAGATGTATTATATAGAGGTCAAGTACCTCGCGATGTAATCAACTGTTGTGAATCGTTAATAATCGATGTGGACTTTGTCCGGATGGATTAGGAAGGGTCCTTTCAGCGCGGCCTCCTGGCGCGCCGCGCCATATGCTGTTCCAGCAAAAAAAAATTATTTGATATTTTCCGCGGGTTCGTTTGTGTTTTGGTTTGGGTCGTTACAAGTGGTATCAGAGCATGGTCTAAGGGATTTAGGTGACTTGAGATAGGTGCCTAGACTTAGACTTTTATGTGTGCTTATTTGTGCGGGACTTGTAGGATTTCTGGTCGGAACAGGAATTCGGATAGTGTCCTAGTTTATGGGTGGACTAACGTATATATTAATATGTGGATATTATTAATATATTTTGTATTTGTGTTGGGTTATATCATCGAGCAAAGCGGTCATGGTACTAACGAGTGAATACGGCGTGTACTCGTAATAATGATTAGCTACCATTTTTACGGGTGCAAATCGTATTTGACAAGTGATGTAAGATGATTGCCGAGCAAGATGAGTCGGGATTATACGTAGGATTGTACTCGTTCGTTGCCTAATCGATTGCATTCTTTAGAATGAAGACGGAAGAGGGATATGGAATGGACGGGCCTATTCATGAGGGGAAGGATGAGTTAACCTTAAGGATTGATGCGGAGTTCGAACGCTATATTTTGATTTTTGCCGACAAGGTTAAGCAAGTTCTCCAAGAGTCGCTAGTTGTTACAATAGTGGATATAACAATTTATAGTAGTTTATTAACCGTGTAATGGTTCTATTATCCACTGGTACATAGGATGTCTGTAATTGTGGGGACAACTGCATCAGAGAGCGTGCTCTCCTCTTTCCTTTTTGGTAGCTATTTGCAGGAACACCCCAATTTGGTTTGGCACCACTATTCATTTAAACAAATAGAATGTTGTGTTCCCTAGTCATTGACAAAGTATAGCACATGTCTGCATATGCGTTAAACTTCTGCATTCCCACGTGGTCTTGTAAGGTCACTTGTCAGCCGCCAACGCGTGTCCTTTCCTGTTCAACTTTGTCTTTGACTTCTGTTGAATAGTACAATTGATGTAGACCATTCAGGAAACCACCATGCTTGTAATGGAGCATGGTTGTCTTGTGTTGTATGCTACTTGCCAGGTTTACTGGTTCTTCTTATGACAAGTCACTTGATATTCTTGAATTGTTGGGTACTCATCTTGTACTGATTCGAAGAATACACTCTACCTTGTGCTGGTAGACTGGGCAGCATACTGAACACTTGACACAGCAATATTTACTGTCTATATATAAACAAACTTGTGCTGGCTGCACATAACATTTTAGTGCAAATAAATTACAGTTTTGTCATAATTAATTCCTTAATTATTTTGGGGACTCAATAATCTCCCCCTATTTGATGATGACAAAACTTATGACATTTAGAGAAAACACTAAAGCCAGCACTGAGGAACCTAATGAAAAATAGACAGTAAATTTGTCCCTTTTAAGTTTGTTTTTGGGATCTTTTGCTGAATTATCTATATCTTATAACTTGATATGATTTTGAAGATAAACTCATTTCATTTTTATTACAACAGAGTATATACAGTAATTACAAAACATCATAATGAAAAATGAAGTAACAAAAGATACAATTTGAGCACTAGAAGGCTATATGTCTCTATCTTTATCCTTTTCTAGTTCATCACTAGATAGCTCTTCTTCTTTCACTTTTTAGGCAGCCCAGGCTTCAGGAAACAAGTAAGACAGCTCAGCAGGGTCATAAACTAGAACATGAGGAGGTAGAATGATGGGATCTCTTCTGTGTGGGCCTTCACCAGTAGATTTCTTTCCTTTAGGCTTTTGAGAAAGTACTTCTTCTATGTTTACTACTGGTGCATTCCTAAATTTTGTTGCTTTGTTGAAGAGCTCTCGGAGTTCAGGCTTCAGTGTATCTTTAATACCACTTTTAGCCTTACCAATGAAGTATTCCAATATCTCCATCCATTCACTGAATCAGAAGGTTCTCAATTCGGTGTAGTCTACTCTCTCTTGAATGTTATCTTCCCTGCTGATACTGAAAGCTCTTTTTGTACCTCTGTGCACTTTGATGATCTTGCTGGGATTTGATCTCCTGGTCAGTACATCACCATAATTGCTCCTATAATAGTGACCGGATAGCTCTATTGTTCGTTCAGTTTCTATAGGAGCAGTAGCAGGTGCTTTCTCAGCAACTTCCAGTTCATCAAGAGCTTTATCTTGTTCCTTAATAATAGCTTTAGCTAGCTTGAGGGATTCAGCATCTTGCTTTTTATCAGCAGCCAACTTAACTTCTTCATCCTGAAGCCTTAGCCTCTCAGCAAATTTGGCATCAGCATCCTCCTTTCTTTGCCTTTCAACTTCTAGACCCAAAAGATAGTCATCGGCAGTAATGTTCAGGGATTTTGCTATTTCAATCATTTTCCTGCCCTCAACAGTTCTAAGAGCATCGCGATATTGCCTTAGATCCATACCCAGTTGCCGAGCCTCATGAAATTGAGCATTCTCTTCATCAATATGTAGCCTTTGACTACTGTTATTTAGATACACGCCAATTTCAATGCCATAAGTTAAGGCAGTGATGTAGAATGGCTGATCAAGAGGATGATGCAGCAATCTAACTTGGCGTATCCTTTCAGAAATAGCTGATTGTCTTTGCTCAAGCAATTCAGGTACAGTGATCTCCAGCCTGTAAGCCTCTCTTTCATCTGGATTCATCCTTCTTAGATCTGGCTCACCTCGGGCAACTGAGTCATCTTCCCAAGTTGTGTGTTTATCATGATGTTTTGGGGAAGATGGAGGATACATGATTGATTCATCTATGCCAGAAGAACTTACTGAGAACTGATTAATATGTTCATCCCATGTTCTGTTAAAATAAGCAAGAGTCCGGGCAGAGATAGGTGATTGGACAAATACATTATCTCCTCTGCCCCAGACTGTGAAATCAATAGGATCAACAGTATCAGTATCTTGTTTAGTACCCAGCTCAGCCACCTTGGCTGGGTCTTCAACACTTATTTCACCCAGCAGTACACTACTGGCTGGGTCTTCATTTACTTCACTCCTTGCTGTGTCTTCAGTACCAGCTGACTGATTAGTATCAGCTGGCACAACTGCTATAGTATATTCATCAGCTGCCTCAAATAGGGGTCCTTTCCTTAGGGGCTGGTTGTCCCTAGGAGCAGATTTCACCCTTTGTTTGTCGATTGGCATGGGTTCAGCTGATGGTTCTTGTGTTGATACTGGTTCTTGTGGAGGTAGATAGGGAACAATTTCTAAGTGCTCCCCCTGAGTATCATCGTCATCAAGGTTTATAATTTTTGCTGGATGTTGTTGTGTAGCTGACTGAGCAGAAGATGCTGGTCGAGAGGAATGGCTGGTTTCTAACATTGCATCTAGCCATTTCATGAATACATCAGCTCTCACTCCTCCTAATTTGGTAGAAGCTAAGTAATCTCTCATCTGTTCAGGTGTCATCTTCTTAATTCTGCCTGCTCGCTCAGCATAAAACTTTGCTTTCTTTCTATCTGATTTAATCATGAACTTAGCATTTCTTTTCAAAGCAGCCCTTTTGTGTTCTTCAATGCTGAGTAGTTCATCATGAATTTCACGCTTTTCAGGATCGAGGGATCGTACATGCTCAATTTTATGTTGTTTCAGAGCAGCATACGCCTCAAATTTAGCATTGAAAGCAGCATCTAGTTCCTGCTGTCTCTTCTGATGCCTCTCCAGTTTTCTTTTCATTTTACGTTCAATGGTTTGAGAGACAGCAAAAGATTCAGCAACAGCCAATTCAGAAACATCACTGGGCTTACTGCCAGAACCAATATCATCCACAGATATGGCAGACACACTGGGTTGAGATTCACCAGCTGCCTGGACACCTGCTTCAGTATGAGCGTTGCTGGGCTTAGTGCCAGAACCTTGACCAGTACCATCACCACCATCACCATCCCTCCTTTACTGTTTTGGAGCCTTTTCATGCTCGTGCTCCCCCTCAGATTGTTTTCTCTTTTTAGATTTATTTTCAAACTTCTTCTCCCCCTTTTTGTCATCAGCAGGGGCAGAAGCAGGAGCTGGGGAGACTTTTGCATCAAGGTCACTATCAGACTCAGGAACAGAATAAGCAAATCTGTTCCAGTCAGCATCAGCAGGAGATAGATGGGCACCAGGATCTACGCCATATTATCTGAGGCATAGGTTTGAAGATTGAACTTCATTCCTAGCAACACCCATGGCCATTTGTTGGACATCAGCCCTAACATCAGCTTGAAGAGCAGCCATTCGTTGCATTACCTCCACCATTTGTACATAAGCTGAGGCAGGAATCATAGTAGCCATTTGCTGTTCCTGCGAATCCAATCTCTCTTCCAATACCCCATTTTCTTCATTAAGAAAGAGAATTCTGCGATTAGCAGCATCCAAATCAAATTGAAGACAAGCAATATGATCAGCATACTCATTGCGAGAGATGATTCACCTTTTGAGATCCTCCTCCTCTTCATGTTGTTTGACGAAGGCTTCCATCGCAAGATCTGCAAAAGCACATACTTGTCTGAGCTGGACTTCAATAGATGAAGTTGTAACCTCCCCAGCTCTGCGTATGGCTTCAGTCATTCTATCAACAAGAGTATTGCGGATGGTGCATTGTAGATCTGGTGTGATCCTGGCTACTGTTCGATAGACAGCCAGGGTGGAGATGGCAGCCATCTCATTAGCATCAAAACTGCTGGTTGAGGGGCGATCACTAGCAGCTACAATGGGACTACCTCCGTGGGGTGGTGGATGTGGAAGGTCAGAATCAGACTCATCACCATGATCACCATCATTTTTACCTTCTTCCGAATATTTAGAACCACTGGTATCCTTGTCAGCATCATTATCAGCATCATCAGTTAGATCCACTGGTTTGTCTTTGGAGCAAGTCACATTATCATGAGTGACTGGTTCGCCCTTACCAGCACCTTTATCAGCATCACCATCAGATGAAGAAGATGATGAGGAAGAAGCTGAAGAATCAGAAGGTACTGGCGAATCAGGGACATTCTACATCACACACTTACCAGTAGTAGGATCGATGATGAACTTGAGAGGCCTCCAAGTAGCAGGCCATGGAGAAGCAGCTGGAGCCATACCAAAGTAATGGTAGTATGGCTACTCATTAACTTGTTGTAACATGGACAACCTCTCATATACCTCTTCTCTTGCTGGTCGATCAAGCTGAGATAGTAGTTCATTCAGCTCTTCTCTAGGTAATTTGCTGGCTGACACTAAGGCAGTTTGAGGATCAATAGTCAGCTGATCTACCAGCAAGGCAACTCTGGGAGTGATAGATGCTCCCCTATAGATGAAGTTAGGTACAACTTCATCAGGATCTGGTACCTAGCACACATATAGTTTCTTCTCAGCAGAAGCAGTAGACTGAGAAGAATCAGTAGTGGCAGTAGCAGAGGTACCAGCATCCAAAATGGGTTCCGTAGAACCAGTAGCAGCAGCGGATGACTGCTCAGAAGATGGAATAACAGTAGTAGAAGCATCGGTATCCATCTGTGGCTCTTTTGGAACATAGCCAACATCCTGAAGAAATGAAGGCCATGAAGAATCATCATCATGTAAGCCACTACCAGTAACCACTTCAGTAGTAGTAGCAGTTGGAGTAGTAACAATGGTAGTGGCAGCATCATCAACATCAAGAACCTCCTTAACAATATTATCAATGACCTTTTCGAGTACAGGAGGAGGTTCCATTATCATATCCTTAACCACTTCAGAATCAGTGGTTGAAGTAGCTATACCAGAGACAGTAAGAGAAGTAGCAGAAATATCAGCAGTAGCTAGCTCCTCATTATCAGTAAGAACAGTGGAACCAGCAGCCACATTGTCTCCAGTAGAGCCAGCAGCAGTAGAGACAACAGTACGAGTATCAGTACCACCAGTAGACAAATCAGTAGCACCAACACCAGTAGCAAAAACGAAGAGCTCATCAGTAGAAACAATTACATCATTTTCTTGCTCCCCCTCTGCCTGTTCATCTACCCTACTAAGAACTGAAACAAAAGAACATTTTATGTTAACAACTGTAGAACCAAATAAATTTGACTCAACAATTGCATCTGTTGTTGGTCTCTGAGGACAGACTGGTGATTTAGTCAGCCTTTCAATTGAGACAGAGTTAGGTGCCTGTATGTACAGCTGTGACTCTGCTGACTCATTGGCAACACATGTTGACCCAGATAGTGTAAGATTTCTGGCTGGTAATGATGTAGGAGTGATGTACAAAACGTGTCATATGATTTATATTAGGAAAAATACCGGTTATTAGAACTATTACACAACTACGGGCAGTGTACCCGATCGTGTAGTAGTATAGATAATGGTTTAGTCTGTGCATCGTTCCAAGGACAATTGTATGTATCAAACTACAATTAGAAACTATATTATGATTAACTAAGTTAATGAAATTGAAAGGTACGAAATATTTTTGTTTTGCCCTTTAACGATGGGCGAATCAAGAGGATTTCTAGTTTTATAAGTAAAGGAACTGTTTTTGGTATTTTTAGTTTTAAACAATTGTAAATAAAGCAAGTAAGATAGTTTGATCAAGAAGATGAAATGTTCATCTAGATCTTTACCCTTGGTATTGGATGTAAGTTTTGATATTAAAGCCCGATTTAATGATTATGTGTGCAAGTTACCTATTAAATTCACCAAGAGTTCTCTTTAGTAAATATGCACACACAATTACAAGATCAAGGGTTCCCTTTTCACTATAGTTCTTGTATTTGTAATTGGATAACTTAGCTATTCTAAGGCTTGAAACTTGATTCCTATGTTCATAGTTATCAATAATTGTACAAACGTTCGTTGCATACAATTCATCTCTATATCGTCTAATCATTTGATTCTAATTTACCCCCTTGGTCCGGTTTAGTAAGCAATCAATCTAAGACAAGTTGATTGTAAATCAATATGATAAATTAACAAGAGTTCTCTTTATCAACAACATATCAATTAAAGTGATACAAATGATTTTAACATCAATAAGCATGTTCTTGATTCAAGCTTAAAACTATCACACATAATACATACAATCAATAAGTTTACATCCAATACCTTGGTTATTAATCTAGACAAACATTATGGAATTAGCCAACAATCATGTTTGAAAACTTAAACAAAACAGTAACAAAGATAGAATTCATTGTAATACAAGATTAACCTTTTAGGAGTAATCTTGGATGAAGCTCCTGAATGATCCTTGATTCTTCAATGATTTGAGTACATAGATGCACTTTGTGTAACAGCCCCAACCCGTATTAAAACCGGCCCATAAAATTTTTCCTTTTAATACGCGTTAAATAATACTTTAGGTCCCAATTGTGTTTCCATAAACATCTTTAATACAATAGATGGTTTATTAAACCTTAAAACAATTAATGCATTAGTTAGTTGTCCAAACGGATATACACGACCCGACTAGTTTAGTTTCCAACCAAAACCGAGCATGGTGATTTGGGACTACGCTACCCAAGTCCTAATCGAATACAAAAGCAAGATCTTCTAAGCAACCTAGCCAAGCTCTAATCCCCAAGCTTACCCGAGCGGCCAAGCATGCGAACCTATAAAAATATCAACAACGAGAGGGTAAGCTAACGCTTAGTGAGTGAAAATATACTACATACATATATATGTATAAGATGGACACACCACATAAATATCAAATACCGCATACCGAAACATCCATGTATAAGGCAACTACACTAAGCATACCATAAGATCACTAAGCAACGAGCTAAAGATACATCAACAAAATATAAGTTCACCAATGACGATGTGAACAATGCCAATAAGCTACACCCAGAGGGTTAGCTACATCACGACAATACAACATTATACGTATATATATATATATATATATATATATATATATATATATATATATATATATATATATATATATATATATATATATATATATCTCGAATAACATAATTTGCTTACGCTTACAACACAATAACCATGGTTAACCAAATCTTCGCAAGGGAATGACTTCGCGAAACAAGTCATCGATGTTCATAACAACCGTTAGCTTCCAAACACGGCTATGGCATGCTAACCCCCGAGGTGTTCCAAAAACGGCTATGGCATCACCCCCAAGTGTTCCAAAAATGGCTATGGCATCACTTGTTCAATGTGTGAGTAAAACACGGCTATTACTCACAATCATGTGCACAAACACGGCTATGTGCAATAATTAATACGAGCAACAACGTGGGAGTAAAACACGGATATTACTCACCACCATATGCACAAACATGGCTATGTGCATAATTATCAATTGGACAAAACGGCTATGTCCCACACCTATGGTCACAAAAATGGCTATGTGACACCATTACTACGGGCACATAAAACATATACATACATACATAGATATTCCACTCACAATATTAACCCTTCGCCATTGGGGTTATATAATCCACATCACACGCCCATGTGATAACGTACACACAAAGTGTGCACCTCGCCAAGGTAGTCAACCAAAATGCACAATCGTGCCAATTGGACCTATACACAAGTCCAACAATTCCACCTATACGAGAAGTGAGCTCTATAAATGAGAACCCCCTTCACCCGACCCGCACCCATCCTACACATACATATGCATATAGGATATTAACACTCACCTGTCGCCTTGAAGAATGCTTCCAAGTAATCCGCAACTCGTCAATGGAAAGTACCTATTCCATTATCACAAATTCAACAACACACTTAGATTGTATCTACAAACCAACCCGATTTGACACTTAGTGCAATTTCGACCCAAATGCACTTCCAAGGACAAACCGCGCCCAAACTAATCAATAATCACTAACACAAGTGATAATGGTCCTAATATGCCAATTAAACCCGAACACAAGTGTTAAACACTTATCGTTCTCAAAATCGCCCATAAACCCTAATTTTGACCCATAAGGTCAAAATTTCACCATTTACAAGTTTTGACACCAAAACATGTTTAACTCGATTTCATACATCAACTTAATCCATTTCAAGTTTATAAACCTCAACGAATCGACATTCGGGTTATAATCCTCAACAAACCCTAATTTCGACTCTAGTCAAAGTTAGTCAACCACAAGAACCCTAAAGGTCTCCAAAGCACCAATAATCACTAATACTAGTGATTATACACCATTCTCAAGTCTTAAACATGGTTAAATCATTAACCAACCCAAAACCCACCTTTAACACTTATAAACCTGAATCTTGGTGTTAATCTTCAATTAACAACTAAATGGGTTCCATCTATGAATCATACAATCAAAAGCCCCAAATTTGAATGATGAACACAAAAATGAAATTCGGGGTTAGAGCTTACCACTAGTATCACCGTGTAGCTAAGAACAAGGAGAACACACTTGTCAACTACGCCAAAGATCAACTCCCGATCCTTCCTTTCCAAAAATCCTTTTGAAATCAAATGGGTGTTTGAGTTTGAGAGGAAAAATGAAAAGAAAAGGGAAATTAAAATGAGAAATGAAATGAATGGATGAGGTTAAATCCTCAAATCTGGCTCAAACGCGAAAAGACCAAATTGCCCTTGAACTTCATTTAATATTACAAGAATCTGGTGCCAGTTCGTGCAGTTAGCCGCGCCGCGGCCTTAAATGTCACGCCGTGACATTTGACTAAGTCTGTTATCATTTTAAACCTAACTTCTGATCTGGATTTATTCGAAACGCCGCGCCGCGGCTCCCTTTGTCGCGCCGCGACACTCAACGTGTCCTGACTCATTTTCTCACATACAAGACTTTAACACCCGAACATGTATCGAACCCTTCATACGCCTGTCGTACATACACAATACACCTATAAATCATATACGGGGAAAATGGGGTGTTACAACTCTCCCCCACTTAGATTCGATCACGTCCTCGTTATCCTCGTCACTTAACCTAACGGACCACACTTCACGGTCCTCAAACATAAGTCCCAACCGAGTTTCCTAAGCAATTCTTCCCACTGAAATGCCTTTAACAACTAAATCGTCACCCGCGATTTATCAAATCCACAATCCGAGCACTAAAACTTGCTCCATCCCTCACATCGGGAAATTTAACCAATCTCGTACCGAGATATCAACTCCTTAGCGTACCCTTACTGAGTACAATGCTAAAAGCAACCAAGTCTCAACCTAAGGTCAACAATCTGAAACGATGAAGACCGAACCAAACAAATCCTGACGGATAACACCAATCACTAAACATCCCTTGTAGTGCGCAATACGACCAATACGCAACTACCGTAACATCATAATCCAACTGCTAAAACCGATAGCGCCCAAAACGACTATGGAAACGCAAATCTCAAGGTGTACCAAATCGACTATTGTCACACCCGTAACAACATGTGAGCGAAACACGGCTATCGCATCACTAATCAGACAACACGATCCTCACGACCCCACCATCGGCGTATAAAACAACCGACAGTTCACACAACATGGTCCTTACGACCCCACCATTGGTGTATCAAACAACCAATAGATCAAACGACATGAAGGCTGGCCGAAAACACACGCGCCTTAGTGAATCCGAACTACACGCGACTCACTACCTTCACCACAACAATAATCGGAATTGGCCGAACTACACGCGCCTTAGTGAATCCGAACTACACGAGAGTCACTATCCCGGAGGAATGACCGAACTACACGAGTCACTTGTGAATCCGAACTACACGAGACTCACTCCTCCATACAATGACCGAAACCACACGAGTCATTTGTGAATCCGAACTACACGCGACTTACTTCCACAATAAGATGACCGAAACTACACGCGTCATCGTGAATCCGAAACCACACGCGATCCACTACCATGATGAAGTCAGCGGACCCGAAGATCATGCTTCACCAATCTCAACACCGGATGAAGTCAGCGGACCCCGTCAACTGTCATGCTTCACCGATATAACACCTCGCTCATGATGAAGTCAGCGGACCCCGAAGGTTATGCTCCACCAATCGCATACTCCCATGATGAAGTTAGCGGACTCGAAAGTTATGCTCCACCAATCAATTACCATGATGAAGTCAGCGGACCCCGAAGGTCATGCTTCACCAATCAACGCCCTTTTGGCCTCGAACAACGAGTAGCGTAACATCGCGCTCTGCTACGCCATAGTGAATCCTAACGGATACCACTAACCATTCACCATACGAATGCGTACACAACGCCAACACAAATCGAGGAAGAACTGCCTATATCAAACATAGGCACAAAACAAAAGTTCTCTAGAAGAGAATCCGATACGCACATCCCTTAACCGAGGGATTTCACCTTGCTCGTCAAACACGTCCATTATCTCTCAACGAGATTTACCACATTACCACATCGGTGATAATTCAAATCCAAAATCATAAGTACAATTTAACCGAAATTGTACTCTACCACAAACCGACCAAAACTAGGTCCCAACACAATTCTCGGACCTACTAAAAATGTCATCCGAAATCTCACCCTAAGGCCTCCTCGTGCGGGAGTGTAACTCTCCCACTTGGAACTACGTTCCATCTCCACAACTCGTACAACCGTATAATGCTACCAAGCGTAAACTTTACAACAATTGGGTTCACACGACCCATCACCATATCTTGCTCCAACCTTGAGCATACTAAGGACCTTAACCTATCCTCAAACACTTCGAACAAAAAGTGTACCACAATTACACAAACTATACCCTCGCAATCATCCAATTGCTTTAGTTTGTCAAATTTCACCCGATCACTCATGTACTTAAGGGTTTCACTTCGGTACCCTAAGTACAATGTAACCGCAACACAATCGGAGTTGAACACCACGCTAGTAGGTATAAAAGAGGCACCTAATGTCGCGTCAAGTAGACTCCTTCACCAACATACATCGAGATCCAAAACACTCGATTTCAAGGGTTTCAATCCACCCGACGAACCTCATGGTTCATCAACTTTAACATGAGAGCGAACACGCTCTAACATCCGAACACCAAAGCCCACACACATGGCTTGGTAGAAACATTTCCCAATACTAAGGAATGCTTGGTTGCACTAAGTCTTACGCCCTTCACCCATCAATC
Organism: Rutidosis leptorrhynchoides; assembly: GCF_046630445.1. Taxonomy (NCBI): domain Eukaryota; kingdom Viridiplantae; phylum Streptophyta; class Magnoliopsida; order Asterales; family Asteraceae; genus Rutidosis; species Rutidosis leptorrhynchoides. Next base: position 292,439,646 of record NC_092338.1, read on the forward strand.
AAAACGTCACCTTAGGGTACTTCCATTAGGAACATCACCCATATCAATAACACGCACAACACAATGCATTTAACTAAATCAAACTCAACGACACATAATAAATAATCAAGGACATATTTATTAAAATGAAACATACCTTAACGTCTCCTTGCCGCACCCGTCCCCGCTAACTTGGGACATTCTGACTTACGATGTCCTTCTTCTTGGCAATTGAAACACACCATACCATCACCCTTTGGTACCGAACATTCCCAAGACTTGTGACCCCTCATGCCACAATTGTAACATCGAGACGTACTAGAATCCGGTATACCCGTCTGCGTACCACCCGTGCTCACACTCGGACCCTTAGTCCTCTTACTCGGAGCACCATACGAAACAACCCTTCTCTCACTTGAAGGTTCACCAATATTTGATCGCGTATACGACTCGAAACCTCTAGCCACGGCGAGTAATTCCGCAAACGATTTCGCGTGACCCCGGCAAATCTTATTCTTCAAGTCATCATTCAAGGTTCGATAGAAATCTTGCATCAACAAATTATCATTCCCCAAATACTCCGGGCAAAAACGAGCCTTCGCCATAAAGGTCGTCTTGAGAGTATTCAAATCCATAGAACCCTGTTGCAAATTTCGTAACTCATTACGCATTTCCGACAAATCGGCTGAAGTCTGGAACTCCTCGAAGAATTCCTTCTTAACTCGTCCTACGATAACGCCATAAACGTTTCACGACCTACAAGATCAATCTTACCATCCAACCAATCCTTTGCCCTACCTCGCAACAAACTAGTAGCAAGTCTCGTCTTCTTCTCAGGAGGGCATACAATAGTACGAAAACACCCTTCGACATCCGAGATCCAAGTTGTGCTTACCAAAGGATCCGGTTTCCAGTCATACATCGGGGGTTTAGTCTTCATGAAGCTCTTAAGACAACGCTCCATTTCACTACTACCCCAAAATTCGGAATACTTCCTATCCATTTCTTCTCGAAACACACTCATTTGCTCCGCAACGGCGGCCGCAACTCTAGAGTTAAACTCCTCGTCATTCGTCTCGATCTCTTTTCGCGTCGTCATTCTAAAGAATGCAAAACGATTAGATCACGAACGTATAAAGCAACACGCATAACACCGCCCCATCTTGCTCAACACTCGTCGTACATCACTTGTTAGACATGATTTGCACCCGTAATAAGGTTTGCAAGTCCTTATTACGCACACACGTCGTCTCAACTCGTTAGTACAACGAACGCCTCGCTCGATGATATAACCAACACAACGATGATTCCACACAATATAAACACACACAAGGGAATAGCATCACAACACAAGCCAAAAATCCTAGTTAGTCCACCTACAAATAAGGCACTAGCTATAACCCGTTCCAACCCGTTCACCTATAAGTCCCGCAACAAATAAGCACACACAAAAGTCTAAGTCTAGGCACCTATCTCAAGTCGCCTAAATCCCTTAGACCATGCTCTGATACCACTTGTAACAGCCCTAACCCGTATTAAAACCGGCCCATAAAATTTTTCCTTTTAATACGCGTTAAATAATACTCTAGGTCCCAATTGTGTTTCTATAAACATCTTTAATACAATAGATGGTTTATTAAACCTTAAAATAATTAATGCATTAGTTAGTTGTCCAAACGGACATACACGACCCGACTAGTTTATTTTCCAACCAAAACCGAGCATGGTGATTTGGGACTACGCTACCCAAGTCCTAATCGAATACAAAAGCAAGATCTTCTAAGCAACCTAGCCAAGATCTCTAATCCCCAAGCTTACCCGAGCCGCCAAGCATGCGAACCTATAAAAATATCAACAACGAGAGGGTAAGCTAACGCTTAGTGAGTGAAAATATACTACATACATATATATATGTATAAGATGGACACACCACACAAATATCAAATACCGCATACTGAAGCATCCATGTATAAGGCAACTACACTAAGCATACCGTAAGATCACTAAGAAACGAGCTAAAGATACATAAACAAAATATAAGTTCACCAACGACGATGTGAACAATGCCAATAAGCTACACCCAGAGGGTTAGCTACATCACGACAATACAACATTATACGTATATATATATATATATATATATATATATATATATATATATATATATATATATATATATATATATATATATATATATATATCGAATAACATAATTTGCTTATGCTTACAACACAATAACCATGGTTAACCAAATCTTCGCAAGGGAATGACTTCGCGAAACAAGTCATCGATGTTCATAACAACTGTTAGCTTCCAAACACGGCTATGGCATGCTAACCCCCGAGGTGTTCCAAAAACGGCTATGGCATCACCCCCAAGTGTTCTAAAAACGGCTATGGCATCACTTGTTCAATGTGTGAGTAAAACACGGCTATTACTCACAATCATGTGCACAAACACGGCTATGTGCAACAATTAATACGGGCAACAACGTGGGAGTAAAACACGGCTATTACTCACCACCATATGCACAAACACGGCTATGTGCATAATTATCAATTGGACAAAACGGCTATGTCCCACAACTATGGTCACAAAAACGGCTATGTGGCACCATTACTACGGGCACATAAAACATATATATACATACATAGATATTCCACTCACAATATTAACCCTTCGCCATTGGGGTTATATAATCCACATCACACGCCCATGTGATAACGTACACACAAAGTGTGCACCTCGCCAAGGTAGTCAACCAAAACGCACAATCGTGCCAATTGGACCTATACACAAGTCCAACAATTCCACCTATACGAGAAGTGTGCTCTATAAATGAGGACCCCCTTCACCCGACCCGCACCCATCCTACACATACATATGCATATAGGATATTAACACTCACCTGTCGCCTTGAAGAATGCTTCCAAGTAATCCGCAACTCATCAATGGAAAGTACCTATTCCATTATCACAAATTCAACAACACACTTAGATTGTATCTACAAACCAACCCAATTCGACACTTAGTGCAATTTTTACCCAAATGCACTTCCAAGGACAAACCGCGCCCAAACTAACCAATAATCACTAACACAAGTGATAATGGTCCTAATATGCCAATTAAACCCGAACACAAGTGTTAAACACTTATCGTTCTCAAAATCGCCCATAAACCCTAATTTTGACCCATAAGGTCAAAATCTCACCATTTACAAGTTTTGACACCAAAACATGTTTAACTCGATTTCATACATCAACTTAATCCATTTCAAGTTTATAAACCTCAACGAATCGACATTCGGGTTATAATCCTCAACAAACCCTAATTTCGACTCTAGTCAAAGTTAGTCAACCACAAGAACCCTAAAGGTCTCCAAAGCACCAATAATCACTAATACTAGTGATTATACACCATTCTCAAGTCTTAAACATGGTTAAATCATTAACCAACCCAAAACCCGCCTTTAACACTTATAAACCCGAATCTTGGTGTTAATCTTCAATTAACAACTAAATGGGTTCCATCTATGAATCATACAATCAAAAGCCCCAAATTTGAATGATGAACACGAAAATGAAATTCGAAGTTAGAGCTTACCACTAGTATCACCGTGTAGCTAAGAACAAGGAGAACACACTTGTCAACTACGCCAAAGATCAACTCCCGATCCTTCCTTTCCAAAAATCCTTTTGAAATCAAATGGGTGTTTGAGTTTGAGAGGAAAAATGAAAAGAAAAGGGAAATTAAAATGAGAAATGAAATGAATGGATGAGGTTAAATCCTCAAATCTGGCTCAAACGCGAAAAGACCAAATTACCCTTGAACTTCATTTAATATTACAAGAATCTGGTGCAGTTCGTGCAGTTAGCCGCGCCGCGGCCTTAAATGTCACGCCGCGACATTTGACTAAGTCTGGGATCATTTTAAACCTAACTTCTGATCTGGATTTATTCGAAACGCCGCGCCGCGGCTCCCTTTGTCGCGCCGCGACACTCAACGTGTCCTGACTCATTTTCTCACATACAAGACTTTAACACCCGAACATGTATCGAACCCTTCATACGCCTGTCGTACATACACAATACACCTATAAATCATATACGGGGAAAACGGGGTGTTACACTTTGATAAGCCCAAGAATTACTTTAATTCGTATGTTTTAGTCTCAGAATAGAAAAGAAACTGGTACCCTTTGAAATGAAGCTGGACATGGAATTAAATAGGCTGAACAGTAGCTGGAAAGTGGGGTGCGCCAAGCGCACCAAAGAGAGTGCGATGCGCGCACAGTTCACCTACTACACATTTGCTTTACAGCTCGACATCGCACGTTCAAATCTACTTTACTGGTAAAAGTGCGTGGAGGGGTGCGCTGAGCGTACAGTAGTGCGCGACGCGCACTATGCTTGGCGCACTTTGGTTTCGTCCAAGAAATCTTCTGATCAAAATATGGCATTGTGTGCTGCGCGCACCCTTAGTGGTGCGCTGAGCGCACCTCACTTTTCTTGGATTTTTGGTCTTGGTTTCGATCTCTGAGCAGTATCATACTTAGGGTCAGTTTCTTACCAAACACGTCTATCATTGCTTTAGCCGTGTTTAAGAATGGTCTTCCTAATATGAGAGGAACTTGAGAATCTTCTTCCATGTCCAGAACAACAAAATCTACTGGAAATACTAAAGTACCAACTTTAACTAGCATGTTCTCCATTATCCCTCTAGGATATTTTATTGATCTATCGGCTAGTTGTATACTAATTCTTGTTGGTTTCAATTCTCCAAGGTCTAGTTTAGTGTATAGTGAATACGGCTTTAAATTTATACTAGCACCTAAATATGCCAATGCTTCTATTGAACTAAGACTACCCAGAAAACATGGAATTGTGAAACTTCCTGGATCAGATAATTTTTCTGGTATCTTATTCAACAGCACTGCAGAACAATTAGCATTCATAGTAACAGCCGAGAGTTTTTCCATTTTCTTTCTATTCGAGATTAGATCTTTCAGAAATTTAGCATATCTAGGCATTCCTAAAATTACATCAATGAAAGGAAGATTTACATTTATCTGTTTAAACATATCCAAAAATTTGGATTGCTCGGCTTCAAGTCTCTATTTTTTCATTTTACTCAGGTAAGGAAGTGGTGGTTGGTATGATTTAACATAAGGTTTAGCCTTAACTGTGTTATCTTCATTAACCTTTTCAACTACCGGTTCTTTTTCCTTATCTTGATCAGGTTGTGGTTCTTGTAGAGTAGGAATAGCTTCATCAGAAATTACAGGTATTTCAGGTGGTTTAAGTGTAATACCACTTCTTGTGGTAATGGCTTTAGCTGTTTCATTCCGGGGGTTAGCATTTGTTTCACTAGGTAAACTTTCCGGTTTTCTTTCACCTATTAACCTTGCTAGGTTACTTACTTCTTGTTCTAGATTTTGAATAGAAGCTTGTTGATTTCTAAATGCTTGAGCATTTTGTTCATTCGTTTGTTTTTGAGATGTGAAAAACTGTGTTTGAGATTCAACTAGCTTCGTCATCATATCTTCTAAATTTGGCTTTTTATCATCGGTTTGTGGTGGTTTGTTTTGAAAATTAGGTCTTTGCTGATTGTAAGTATTGTTGGATACTTGTTGATTGCTAGGACCTTGTTAGTTGTTGTATGGAATATTTCTGTTATAATTCTGGTTTTGATTGTAAATTGGTCTTGGCGGTTGATAATTATTCTGATAATTATTTCCAGGCCTTTGGTTTATGTATGAAATATTCTCTCTTTGTTCCATTGTTAGTTCAATACTGAGACAATCTTTTGTGAAATGTGGTCCTCCATACTGCTCACAACTAATTCATATTGAGTGTATATCCTTAGTCATCTTTTCCATTCGTCTCTCGACATCATCTATCTTTGCGGAAATGGAATCTAAGTCATGGTTAGAATCGGCTCTAGCTGCTTTAGATGATCTAACGATATCTTTTTCTTGGTGCCACTCATGTGAGTGGGAAGCAGTGTTATCAATAATTTTATAAGCATCAGTTTCTGTTTTCTTCATAATAGAACCACCAGCTGCTATGTCGATGTCTTTCCTTGTAGTGATGTCACATCCTTGGTAGAATATTTGTACTATTTGACAAGTGTCTAAACCATGTTGCGGACATCCTCTTAATAACTTTCCAAATCTTGTCCACGCCTCATATAGAGTTTCATTCGGTTTCTGTGTGAACCTAACCATTTCTCCTTGATGTCTTACGGCTTTAGATGCCGGAAAGAATTGTTTAAGAAATTTTTCAACTAAAACATCCCATGTATCAATCGCCCCTTCAGGTAACGATTCCAACCAAACTTTGACTTCTCCCTTTAAAGTCCAGGGAAATAACATGAGATATATCTGTTCATCCTCCACTTCTCTTATTTTAAATAGAGTGCAGATCCTATTAAAGGTACGAAGATGTTCATTTGGATCTTCCTTCGACGCACCACTAAATTGGCATTGATTAGTCACCATATGTAGAATTTGTCCTTTGATTTCATAATCTGGCGCATTGATGTCTGGATGAGTAATTGCGTGACCTTGACCAGTGCGTTTAGCTCTCATTTGATCTTCCATACTTAAAGGTTCCAGATTTTCCATGATTGAATTTGTTGAATCTGAATCACTAGAGGATTCTGATTTAATGGTTCATTTCTCAACAATCTCTGTTTGAATGATTGGTGGTTCCGGAGGAAAAATTAATGGTTCAGGATCTATGAATTGTCCCTGAATATTCTCCGGATTCTCAATTGTGAGGTCGGGTTCAAAAAATGGATTATCGGAAATTTGAATTGGAGTACTTGGTCGACTGGATGACGATTCTAAAGAAAAATCAACGGCGACAATATTAGCTAGATGTCTTGATCTGGTTACAGGTGGTGAACGTACAAAAGGTGGTGAACGTCTTGCTCAGTGCATTCACTGAATATCCTATTAGTTTTTAAAAGGAAAGAAAAATTATATAAGTTATCCAATTAATAGACTTTTCTGATTTTGCCCACGTTTCGAATAGCCAAAAGATGCAGCAGAGGGGCAGGATTTTTTTGGTCTCAATATAATTGAGTACTTTTTGGCTCCAATAACCCGGTCCACGTACAAATCCAACTATTACTACGAACCAGAAAATTTTGATGTCTATCAATTTAATCACTTAAAATAAATTTTCGCAATTTAAAGAAATATTAGATAAGAAATAGAGAAAATTCTAAGTCCTAAAAACTAGAATGACGAGAAATAAGAAAGAAAAAAGATTGTGCGTCGAAGAGTGTCGAAAAAATAAAAGGTCGCAAAATGAGCGTCGAAAAATAAAAATAAGAAAGTAGCGCGAAAAACGGCGTCGCAAAATTCTAAAACACCTAAATCTTAGTCTAAGGAATAAGCACTTAAGGGATTTTACGGCAAAGCCTAAAAATCTAAAAATGAAAATAAGCTACGGCAAAATACTAGAACTTACAACTAGCTACGAACAAATAAAAATACAAATATTACGATTAAATGATAAAAAGATACAAAAATAAAAATAAGCTTAAATTTGATAAAATTATTTATTTTTATAAAAATATTATTTATTTATTTTTATTTATAAAAGTATTAATTTATATATATATATATTTAATAATACTAATTAATATTTAAAATACAAATTAATTTAAAAACTAAAACTAAATATTAATATTAAATATAAACCTAATTAAGTTTTAATAATAATAATAATTAAATTATACTCCGTAATAAATGCCAAATTAGGGTTCTGCTCGTGTCAGGGTGGCTCTGCGAGTTGCGGTACACCTGGCAACAAACTCCGCGAGTCGCAGGGTATGAAATTTCAGATTAGGTGGTTTCGTTTGACAGGTTTCGTTTTTAATATTTATATATATATATATATATATATATATATATATATATATATATATATATATATATATATATATATATATATATATATATATTATTTTTCTATTTTAATAATTATATAAAATATTTATATTAAATAAATAAAACTTATATTTAAAAACTAAAATATAAATAAAAATACTATATAATTTTATAAATAAAAATCTTAAAAATAATATTATATATATTTTTTTTCCGGTTTTAAATTTTTTTATATTTTTTTAATATTTAAAAAGTATATATTTTACAAAAACTAATTAAAACTTAATAAACTTTTTTTTATGTGTGTGGTGTTTCGCTTCGGCGTTCCCCGGCAGCGGCGCCAAAAATACTTGATGTTATGCGAGGTGTATATGAAATAGCTTAATTTTTACAACGAAATACTATTAAATATGATACAATTGTACAAAAGATATTTATTTATTTATAGAACGGATATAACTAAACCTTGCTACAACACTTATAGGCAGTGTACCTAATCGTACAGTAGTGTAGTTTTTAGTAAGTCCGGTTCGTTCCACAGGGAAATCTTTTAAACAAAGCTAAACGCTATATTAGTTTTAATTTATAAAAAATACAAATATATATAAGTAATATTATTATTAAAAAGGGGGGTTTTTTATCGTTTAATGACCGGTTTGTCGATTTTAAAACTTTAGTCGCAGTTAAAACCTAATGTAAAATATAAAAAATATAAAAGACTTAATTTAAAACGTAAAGTAAATAACGATAATGAAATTGCGATAAATAAAAGTGCGATAAAATAAACTTGCGATAATTAAAAAGTACGATAATTAAAAGTGCAATTAAATACAATAACAATAAATAAAAGTGCGATAATTAAAAGTGCAATTAAATATAAAATAAAGGAAATTAAATATGAAATAAAGGAATTATGCTTATTTAAACTTCCGTAATCATGATATTTGACGTGTTGATTTTTAGTTTTATGTCCATGGGTTAATTGTCCTTTGTCCTGGATTATTTAATATGTCCGTCTGGTTTTTGTCTATAACAGTCCATCAGTCATAAATATAAAGTGCGAGTATCCTCGTCAAATTATCCTTATACCCGAAGTCAAATATTACAACTAATTGGGGACTTAAACTGTAACAAGATTTTAATACTTTGTTTAATAATTACACCAGGTTATCGACTGCGTGTAACCCAAGATTTTAATACTTTGTTATCAATTATGCCAAGTGTCCTTGTACATAATTTCACCCCTGTTTTAATAATTCCATAGACTATTAATCCATTCCCTTGTCCGGTTAAATGAACGATTATTCGTACATATAAATACCCCGCCCATCGTGTCCGATCGAGTGTATATGGTTATTTATAGGGACGTCCAATTGTAAATCTTTATATTAAAATTAACAAACTATCATTTAGTTAAACAAATATAAAGCCCATTAATAGCCCATAGTCTAATTTTCACAAGTGTCGTTCTTTTGTCCAAACCCCAATTATGGTACAAAGCCCAATTACCCAATTTTCGTAATTAGCCTAACATCATGATTACTTCGGCTTAAATAAGCATAATAATAACTTAGCTACGAGACATTAAATTAAAAAGGTTGAACATAACTTACAATGATTAAAAATAGCGTAGCGTTACACGGACAGAATTTCGACTTACACCCTTACAACATTCGCTATCATACCCTTATTATTAGGATTTAAAATTAAAATTACAATTAAAAAATAAATATATATGTATACGTTTACATATAGATAGAGAGATTGATGGATTGATATTTAAAACGATCAAAATGCGTTGCCTTTTATAGGCAGATTTGGATTTGAGTGCTCCGCAAGTCGCGGTCAATTTCCCTTTCAAACTCTGCGAGTCGCGGAGTTTGAATTTCCAGCTCACTCTAATTTGGATCTTTACTTGCCGACGGATTTTAATAATATAAATATAATATAAATATATAATTTATATAATTGATTATATATTATATTATATTTATATACATAATTAATTTGTAACTTTCGGTCCGTTGCGTCGAGCGTTGAGAGTTGACTCATGTCCCGGTTTCGGATTTTCGAACGTCCTTGCGTACAATTTAATATCTTGTACTTTGCGTTTTGAATCTTGTACTCTTGTAATTTTGAGACGTTTCTTATCAATAATTGGAACCTCCTTGATTGTATTTTGTACTTTTGAGCTTTTTGGTCGTTTGCGTCTTCAATTCGCCGAATCTGTCTTTTGTCTTCACCTTTTATTATTTAAACGAATATCACTTGTAAATAGAACAATTGCAACTAAAATCTTGTCTTTCTTGAGGGATAATACTATGAAATATATGTTCGTTTTTAGCATTATCAGGTACACACACAGTATATGAAACACACGCACACATTTGGATTTGTCCGGGAGAGACGAACTTTGGTGAAAGTTCTTTACAAATTTGGATCCTTAGGGAAAATTGGATCTTTGAGAAAATGTTTTAAGATTTTGAAAATGTCAATGCTAGTTTTTAAACTAGACACGTTTTCCGGTTTTGTCGGATTTTCAGAATTTTGAAAAAATGAGTGCGGGTTTCCCGCTATTGGTCAAGCCAATCCCTCCTACAGTACCTAACATCACGAGATGTCAGTAAGAAAGTAATGTGCTTAGGAGGATACACATTACATCCGGATATCATCGATAATCATGAGGTAATCATCTAATCCGTTAAATCAGTCATGAAAATTGAGGTTCATCAGTCTTAAAAGCTGATATTTTACCTTTTCGGAGGTTATCCACTGAGGATCTGATCAATCACAGATATTTTGTGTATCATGGTGCGCTCCCCATTTGACAAGACAGATCTCCCTCATCGAGATAAGTCTGACTACCAGTTTCCCTGTTTGATGTTGAGGCCTGGTAGATTTCCAGTCGATGTTAGCAGATGTCATGCGAGGTGTATATAAAATAGCTTTATATTTTACAAGGAAATACTATTAAATACGATACAATTTTACACAAGATATTTATTTATTTATTGAATGGATATACTTAAACCTTGCTACAACACTTATAGGCAGTGTACCTAATCGTACAGTAGTGTAGTTTTTAGTAAGTTCGGTTCGTTCCACAGGGATTCTTTTTCACAAAGCTTAACGCTATATTAGTTTAAATTAATAAAAATACAAATATATATATAAGTAATATTATTATTATAAAGGGGGGTTTTTACCGTTTAATGACCGGTTTGTCGATTTTAAAAACTTTAGTTGCAGTTAAAACAAAATGTAAAATATTAAATAAATAAAAGACTTAATTTAAAGCGTAAAGTAAATAACGATAATGAAATTGTGAATAATAAAAGTGCGATAAAATAAACTTGCGATAATTAAAAAGTACGATAATTAAAAGTGCAATTAAATAAAATAAAAATGCGATAATTAGAAGTGCAATTAAATATAAAATAAAGGAAATTAAATATGAAATAAAAGAATTATGCTTATTTAAACTTCCGTAATCATGATGTTTGACGTGTTGATTTTAGTTTTATGACCATGGGTTAATTGTCCTTTGTCCTGGATTATTTAATATGTCCGTCTAATTTTTGTCCATAACAGTCCATCAGTCATAAATATAAAGTGCGAGTGTCCTTGTCAAATTATCCTTATACCCGAAGTCAAATATTCCAACTAATTGGGGACTTAAACTGTAACAAGGTTTTATTACTTTGTTTAATAATTACACCAGGATGTCGACTGAGTGTAACCCAAGGTTTTAATACTTTGTTAACAATTTTGCCAAATGTCCTTGTACATAATTTCACCCCTGTTTTAATAATTCTAGTGGCTATTAATCCATTCTCGTGTCCGGTTAAATGAACGATTATTCGTACATATAAATTTCCCGCCCATCGTGTCCGATTGAGTGTATATGGTTATTTATAGGGACGTTCAATTGTAAATCTTTATATTAACATTAACAAACTATCATTTAGTTAAACAAATATAAAGCCCATTAATAGTCCATAGTCTAATTTCCACAAGTGTCGTTCTTTTGTCCAAACCCCAATTATGGTACAAAGCCCAATTACCCAATTTTAGTAATTAGCCCAACATCATGATTACTTCGGATTAAATAAGCATAATAATAACTTAGCTACGAGACATTAATGTAAAAAGGTTGAACATAACTTACAATGATTAAAAATAGCGTAGCGTTACACGGACAGAATTTCGACTTACACCCTTACAACATTCGCTAACACACCCTTATTATTAGGATTTAAAATTAAAATTAAAATTAAAATTAAAATTATATATACATATACTACGTTGAGTGAAGAAGAAAAAGATGTGTTTTTGTGGTGCACCAAAGCTTGATTTTTATAGGCATGTGGGCTGGAACTGGGGCTCATGCGATTGCATGGATTTATGCTTTCTAGGCCATGCGATCGCATGGCTAGCTGGGGAGGCTCACATTTGGTTGTTTTCTTCTGCCGACGGTTTTATAATATAATATAATATATATATATATTAATTTTAAGAATTAATTATATATTATATTATATTTATGTGCATAGTTGACTTGTAATTTTTAGTCCGTTGCGTCGAGCGTTGAGAGTTGACTCTGGTCCCGGTTCCGGATTTTCGAACGTCCTTGCGTACAATTTAATATCTTGTACTTTGCGTTTTGAATCTTGTACTCTTGTAATTTTGAGACGTTTCTTATCAATAATTGGAACCTCATTGATTGTATTTTGTACTTTTTAGCTTTTTGGTCGTTTGCGTCTTCAATTCGTCGAATCTGTCTTTTGTCTTCACCTTTTATTATTTAAACGAATATCACTTGTAAATAGAACAGTTGCAACTAAAAGCTTGTCTTTCTTGAGGAATAATGCTATGAAATATATGTTCGTTTTTAGCATTATCAAATATTCCCACACTTGAGCGTTGCTTGTCCTCAAGCAATATAGTCTTGAAATACTAGAATCACTTCTTTATTCTTTACACTTTGTACATCAGTGATTTCAATACGGCGGTATAAACAATGGTAGTAACGATGTGGTTTACAGTCCCACATGACTATAAAATTTAGATCCATTAAGAAAATTGGATCTTTATGAAAACATTTGATCTTTTGAAAATTAAATCTAGTTTTTACCCTAGATAAGTTTTCCGGAATAACCCTTCACCGGTGCTTGCAAAATATTTTTGTGGGCTTGGTGGGTTTCAGATTTGAAAATTTTAGCTCAAAACTTGTGGTTTTGTGTCACCCACTTGCTAACCTTGTATTAGGAAAGCAACACATCCGGTATACTTGCTCCGTATATTATCTTTCGGTAAACTACCTTCCGGTTGTAAAGGAAAGCGTTGAACATGCAACTGTTAAGGCAATGTCCCCTGACATGCTTTTAATTATGGTCTATAACGTGTCGGATGCAATTACTATCCTTGGTAGGAGCAATAGTAAAGCTCACCCTATAGTTTTTCGGTTTGGCACAAGGTCCTGTCTTTGACCATGCTATGCAACCACCGTTCTTACGGTTGACACCCGATTTGGTTCAGATGACCTAATGAATTCCAGGTGAATTCCTAGGATTTTACATTCAATGGTAATGAACGCATTAAAAATGGGTTTTCAGAAAACAAATCGGTTTGTAATTTTGATCAAAATATTTTCTCGTTCAAGCTCGAGTTTAGATATCATTGAATTCCATGAGTTTGAATTCTCAATCTTTAAGGTCAATCTCTAGGATTGAGTAATATCAGGCTTAAAAGCTGATTTTTGATCTTTTAAGGAGATTATCCTTTCTGGGGATCTGATTTATTAGTCTTATCAAGCTAATTTGCACGGTGCCCCCCATTGTACGAGATAAATCCTTCTCATGGTTAGGATAAATCTGCCCACTTGGCGACCCTATTTTATGCTGAGGTCCATGGATTTCCTACTGATTTTAGAGATGACTTTTCTAGATTTTTCATCAACCTACAGCTGGTCTGGATGACAACTTCCTGACCTACATCAAGAAGCGCGTTTCTTTTTCGGAAGATTTTACTTCGTTTTAATGATGGAATTGATTCATCGTGTAGATCCATCTCTTCTTTTCTTTCATCGGGTAAAATAGTTTAGTTTAGTCCAAAGAAAAAGTATTTTCAGTTATTTGTTACAGAAATATGTGACATATGTTTAAGATAACTTGGTAATTTTTCCCACACTTGGCTTTTATTTTCCTTTTTATTGTCCTCTATTCCATTTTAAATGAATTTTAACATTTTGGTTTGTTTCTCAATTTATGTCCTTTCTGAGATAACAATAATTTCGGTGTTAACACCTAGTTTTATCGTTCATAAATATGTATAAATATGATTTTGAGTTCATTTAATTGAAAATTTTGAAAATTTTTACTAGAATTGGGTAGTCAGTATATAAGACTAGGGCTGTTCTTTATCATCAGAGAGCACTAGATTCTAATACAACTACTGCGTTACTAGTATTTTTAATGGTAACCAAGTGTTTAAATCAAAAAAAATTTTAAAAATCCGAAATAATTTAACCCCGACAGCGACGCCAAAAATACTTGATGTCATGCGAGGTGTATATAAAATAGCTTTATATTTTACAAGGAAATACTATTAAATACGATACAATTTTACACAAGATATTTATTTATTTATTGAATGAATATACTTAAACCTTGCTACAACACTTATAGGAAGTGTACCTAATCGTACAGTAGTGTAGTTTTTAGTAAGTCCGGTTCGTTCCACAGGGAATCTTTTTCACAAAGCTTAACGCTATATTAGTTTAAATTTATAAAAATACAAATATATATATAAGTAATATTATTATTATAAAGGGGGGTTTTTACCGTTTAATGACCGGTTTGTCGATTTTAAAAACTTTAGTTGCAGTTAAAACAAAATGTAAAATATTAAATAAATAAAAGACTTAATTTAAAGCGTAAAGTAAATAACGATAATGAAATTGCGAATAATAAAAGTGCGATAAAATAAACTTGCGATAATTAAAAAGTACGATAATTAAAAGTGCAATTAAATACAATAACAATAAATAAAAATGCGATAATTAGAAGTGCAATTAAATATAAAATAAAGGAAATTAAATATGAAATAAAAGAATTATGCTTATTTAAACTTCCGTAATCATGATGTTTGACGTGTTGATTTTAGTTTTATGCCCATGGGTTAATTGTCCTTTGTCCTGGATTATTTAATATGTTCGTCTAATTTTTGTCCATAACAGTCCATCAGTCATAAATATAAAGTGCGAGTGTCCTCATCAAATTATCCTTATACCCGAAGTCAAATATTCCAACTAATTGGGGACTTAAACTGTAACAAGGTTTTATTACTTTGTTTAATAATTACACCAGGATGTCGACTGAGTGTAACCCAAGGTTTTAATACTTTGTTAACAATTATGCCAAGTGTCCTTGTACATAATTTCACCCCTGTTTTAATAATTCTAGTGGCTATTAATCCATTCCCGTGTCCGGTTAAATGAACGATTATTCGTACATATAAATATCCCGCCCATCGTGTCCGATTGAGTGTATATGGTTATTTATAGGGACGTCCAATTGTAAATCTTTATATTAACATTAACAAACTATCATTTAGTTAAACAAATATAAAGCCCATTAATAGTCCATAGTCTAATTTCCACAAGTGTCGTTCTTTTGTCCAAACCCCAATTATGGTATAAAGCCCAATTACCCAATTTTAGTAATTAGCCCAACATCATGATTACTTCGGATTAAATAAGCATAATAATAACTTAGCTACGAGACATTAATGTAAAAAGGTTGAACATAACTTACAATGATTAAAAATAGCGTAGCGTTACACGGACAGAATTTCGACTTACACCCTTACAACATTCGCTAACACACCCTTATTATTAGGATTTAAAATTAAAATTAAAATTAAAATTATATATACATATACTACGTTGAGTGAAGAAGAAAAAGATGTGTTTTTGTGGTGCACCAAAGCTTGATTTTTATAGGCATGTGGGCTGGAACTGGGGCTCATGCGATTGCATGGATTTATGCCTTCTAGGCCATGCGATCGCATGGCCAGGTGGGGAGGCTCACATTTGGTTGTTTTCTTCTGCCGACGGTTTTATAATATATATATTAATTTTAAGAATTAATTATATATTATATTATATTTATGTGCATAGTTGACTTGTAATTTTTAGTCCGTTGCGTCGAACGTTGAGAGTTGACTCTGGTCCCGGTTCCGGATTTTTGAACGTCCTTGCGTACAATTTAATATCTTGTACTTTGCGTTTTGAATCTTGTACTCTTGTAATTTTGAGACGTTTCTTATCAATAATTGGAACCTCATTGATTGTATTTTGTACTTTTGAGCTTTTTGGTCGTTTGCGTCTTCAATTCGTCGAATCTGTCTTTTGTCTTCACCTTTTATTATTTAAACGAATATCACTTGTAAATAGAACAGTTGCAACTAAAAGCTTGTCTTTCTTGAGGAATAATGCTATGAAATATATGTTCGTTTTTAGCATTATCATTAGAAATGACTTTTCGAGATTTTTCGTCACCCTACAACTGGTCCGGACTACAACTTCTGAAATAAATCAGCAAGTGTGTCGATTGGGAGACTTTACTCCTATGGGTTATACAAAGTGGTCAGGTGCATACATTGCCCTGGTTCTGAACAATGAAGACCGCCCTTAGGTTTTTGATCTGGCACGAGGTCCGGTTTTCGACCAAGATATGAAATCACCGATCTCTCACGGTTTACACTCGTTTTGGTACAAGTGACCTACAATTTAGCTTTACTAAACTAGTAGGATTTTCATCCAAATAATTGAATGATAATGCAACTTCAAAGACTATTAATAAATTTAAACATAACTCAACATTTCTTTTTTTTTTTTTTTTAGTTTTTAGAACAAAATGTATGTAACATGGTTTGTGGACAATTTTTGTTTCTACTCAATACATTAGTCACACGAAGCACGCAAAACACACACATTATTATAGAACACAAACTCACACTTTTATGAACACAAACTCACGCTTTTATGAACACATGTTTACACAATCTGGAATACACACTCGTTAAGGTACACACACAGTATATGAAACACACGCACACATTTGGATTTGTTCGGGAGAGACGAAGTTTGGTGAAAGTTCTTTACAAATTTGGATCCTTAGGGAATATTGGATCTTTGAGAAAACGTTTTAAGATTTTGAAAATGTCAATGCTAGTTTTTAAACTAGACACATTTTCCGCTATTGGTCAAGTCAATCCCTCCCACAGTACCTAACATCACGAGATGTCGGTAAGAAAATAATGTGCTTAGGAGGATACACATTACGTACGGATATCATCGATAATCATGAGGTAATCATCTAATCCGTTAAATCAATCATGAAGATTGAGGTTCATCAGTCTTAAAAGCTGATATTTTACCTTTTCGGAGGTTATCCACTGAGGATCTGATCAATCACAGATATTTTGTGTATCATGGTGCACTCCCAATTTGAAAAGACAGATCTCCCTCATCGAGATAAGTTTGACTACCAGTTTCCCTGTTTGATGTTGAGGCCTGGTAGATTTCCAGTCGATGTTAGCAATGACTTTTCGAGATTTTTCGTCACCCTACAACTGGTCTGTACTACAACTTCTGAAATAAATCAGCAAGTGTGTCGATTGGGAGACTTTACTCCTATGGGTTATACAAAGTGGTCGAGCGCATACATTGCCCTGGTTCTGAACAATGAAGACCGCCCTTAGGTTTTTGATCTAGCACGAGGTCCGATTTCTGACCAAGCTATGCAATCACCGCTCTCTCACGGTTTACACTCGTTTTGGTACAAGTGACCTACAATTTAGCTTTACTAAACTAGTAGGATTTTCATCCAAATAATTGAATGATAGTGCAACTTCAAAGACTATTATTAAATTAAAACATAACTCAACATTTCTTTTTATCGTTTTTAGAACAAAATGTATGTAACATGGTTTGTGGACAATTTTCGTTTCTAAGGCAACCTAAAATTTTAAAAATTTAAATATAAACGCCTTAATTTTTATAAACGAATTCCCGATAAATTTCTATCCCCTCACCCCACACTTGAGATCATGCAAGGACCTCATTGCATGAAATCAGAAAAATGATTAAATTTAGAGGGAAAAGTGATTGGGTGATTGTAGAAATTTTCAAATTTTTAACTTGTAAATCGTGCAACATGTAGACGGATGCCGCTGAACTTACTGCCAGCATAAGAGCATCGTCCATTCCGCGATTATCATCATACACACATCGTAATATCAAGTGTTGCTGAACTTAATACCAGTCTTTGAAGTTCAATCACGCTGCACACAATAACAAACCAAACAAATAATACTAAAAATAAAGGTGGTGTATTCAACACAACCACCCACAAATGTTATCCCTACAACATAAATAGTTTAAAGATTATTACAAACCAAAAATAAAAAATGTTCTGAAAACTACCAAAGTGTTACCAAATGTTACCAAATAGGGCATATGAGCCCTCTAATTGTCACCAAAGAAGTTACCAAAAGGCCAGCCAGAGTAGGTGCCCGAACCATCATTCCTAGGTCTTCCATGTGGGTATTGTTCCTTAAAGCGTCTTTGTGCATCTTGCATGGACGCTTATCCGTCATATAATGGAGGACTAGGAGTTCGGTTAAGAGTATGGTAATAGGTCGAGTTTTGGTAGGAGGTAGCATAATACTCTTGGGGGTTTTGCATATATAATCCAACATTATGGCGAAGCCAATCGCCTCTATAGTTCCCCCACCTTTGATAATACCGTGACGCCCTATTATGCTCACTCTGTTCTTCCTGAAATTGATGAAATTGTGTCTGTTGTTGCTCATATTGGTTATTTCTATTTTGGTAACCGACTCGTATATCATGGAAACCCATAATAATTTCATCCAATTCATCTTCCCTTGACCTTTGTTGGCACCTACGCCTCCTCCTTTATGGTTGTGGTGGGTCCTCTTGACCTTCTTCTTCAGGTGCCTCCATATGCACATCTTCATCTTCGTTTTCTCTTTCTACACCACTGCCGCCGGCTTCATGATCATTTGTACAGGGCGGTGCGTTTACCCTCGGAACAAATGGAATAAGCCTTTGATGATTATTATAGGCCAAAAATTCTGCATTCAAATAATAAGTTTTGTTCAAAGGCTTCATTGTTGTATTGTTTGGAATTAACCGAGATAAATCGACACCAAAATGCCTAGCAATCTGGGTGATGTATTGCCCACCAACAATCAGATTCAACGCTCTATCTCCCCTTGAATTCTCAAGATAACTTTCCAATGTAGATGGAATGTCGACACTACTTTTGTTGTAGATTTTATCTACAAGAAAAACATCGAGATGTGTTACTTTATTGGTGCCATGTTTTCTTGCATTGAAAGTGCATGCAACTAGCCGATGAATCATTCTTTTATCTTTATCGGTTATATCAGTAAACTTGCTTCGGCTAGCGGAAAATTGGGAGTTGCTCATATCTTTCCAAAACGGGCGTGGATCATAAGAATCATCATAGTACTCGGATAACCGCAAATAAGCATTGAGTTGGTCATCATCAAGTTCAGCATATAGCCCGAATACTCGAGCAAGCTCAATTTGGCTAAGTGCCCGATTGATCCCACCTAAACAAAATCTCATAAAGTTTTGACTTGTTGGATCCATAATTAGATCAAAACGTAAAGAGGCTATGAACTCTTTGCATAACTGTGGGTATATAACATCATTGAACCTCATAATTCGTTCCCAGGCCCTGATTGTTATTAATTTGCTCGTTAAAACCTGGTATTATACCTCTAACATTCTAGATAATGGTAAAATCTGTGTATCGTTCCAAGGACAGTTATATGTGTAAGTTAAGATTGTATAAACTAAATTGGAATTTAACTAGATAAAATGAAGTCAAACAAATACAAGATATTGGGTTTCCCTTTAACGATGGGCAAATCAATAAAGGAATAAGTTTAAAAGACAATATTTTTGGTATTTTAGATTTATAAAAATGAAAAGATAGTTTTTATATCAAATTAAAGGAATATTGTCATCTAGACTTTTTACCCTCGATATTGAATGTTATTATGGATTAAGACCGGAGTGATTGATTATGTGTGTAAGTTACCTATTAAATTCACCAAGAGTTCTCTTTAGTAAATATGCAAACACAATTACAAGATCAAGGGTTCCCTTTTCACTATAGTTCTTTTATTTGTAATCGGATAACTTAGCTAGTTCTAAGGCTTGAAACTCGACTTCTATGTTCATAGTTATCAATAATTGTACAAACGTTCGTTGCATACAATTCATCCCTATATCGTCTAATCATTTGAATCTAATTTACCCCCTTGGTCCGGTTTAGTAAACAATCAATCTAAGACAAGTTGATTGTAAATCAATATGATAAATTAACAAGAGTTCTCTTTATCAACAACATATCAATTAACTAGATACAAATGATTTTAAACTTAACAAGAATGGTTCTTTTATTCAAACATCAAACTATCATGCATAAGAACAATCAATCAAAAGTAAACATTCAACATCTTGGTTATTTATCTAGATGAACATAACAAGAACTTAGCTAACAATCATATTTGAAGACAATAACAAACTGGAAATAAAGATAGAATTCATTGAACTAACTAGAATCGACCTTTTGAAGCAATCTTGGATGATGATCCTGATGATTCTTGATTCCGGATTGAAATGATGGATTAGGTGATCCTGGATTACTCCAAGGATCTCCTTGAATCGTAACCTTTTCCTACAAATATGACCGTAAACTTATATATTGAGAATGAGGCTGGACAGGGGTTTATAAAGGAGAAAAACTGCACCGAAAGTAGAGTGCGTCGAGCGCACATTTAGGGGTGCGCTGAGCGCGTGGAAAATAGGTGCGCGGCGCGCACTCTGTGATATTCATGTTTTTTTCGCTTTTGGTCAGTTCAGTAAGGTTGGTAACAGATTGGTGAACGTAATGGTTTTCAACAAAAATTAAAAATCACTCAAAATCATATAAATGACACAAAAACCTATTCACACATGTGAACTTTCTTTAACGAGTCGTCCATTTAACTCGTCCCCATTTTCGATTTAGGCTTTGTTTTCGAAGTTGAGGTTAACCTCGTCTTCGATTTCCAGGGGACCATCGACATAGTGTTTGACCCGGTGGCCATTCTCTTTAAAAATGTCACCCTTCCAGTTCACCACTTCAAATGTACCATAAGGGTACACTCTTTTAACAAAAAATGGTCATGTCCATCGGGACTTAAGCTTTCCTGGCGATAACTTAAAACGGGCATTGTAAACAAGGACACGATCTCCTTTCATGAATTCCTTTGGACTTTTCAATCGCTTATCGTGCCATTGTTTGGTCTTTTCCTTGTAAATTAGAGAGTTGTCATAGGCTTCACGCCTCAACTCGTCTAATTCATTTAGTTGGGTCAAACGTAACTGACCCGCCTCCTTGTAATCCAAATTACATGCCCTTAGCGCCCAATGCGCTTTGTGTTCAATCTCCAAAGGGAGATGACATGCTTTCCCGTATACCACTCGAAAAGGAGTGGTTCCAATTGGTGTTTTGTAAGCCATGCGAAAGGCCCACAATGCATCATTTAGTTTAACAGACTACTCTTTTGGATTTGCACCAACAGTCTTTTCGAGTATGCGTTTTAGAGACTGACTGGTATTCTCCACCTGCCTACTTGTTTGGGTATGATATGATGTTGAAA
This sequence comes from Rutidosis leptorrhynchoides, assembly GCF_046630445.1. NCBI lineage: Eukaryota > Viridiplantae > Streptophyta > Magnoliopsida > Asterales > Asteraceae > Rutidosis > Rutidosis leptorrhynchoides. The sequence goes on from NC_092338.1 coordinate 292,461,295, forward strand.
TTTTATGGATAACTCCACAACGTTTCAACACCTTTTCCATTTGCGCATTGAAAAAGTGGGTGCCCCGGTCACTGATAAGGGCTTTAGGTGTGCCAAATCTTGAAAAAAGTTCCATAAAAAATGTAACTACAACTCGGCCATCATTTGTTGGGAGAGGTTTTGCCTCCGCCCATTTGGAAACATAGTGTATGGCAACAAGTATGTAGAGGTAAGAATGAGACTTTGGAAAGGGCCCCATAAAGTTAATTCTCCAAACATCAAACACCTCGCATACTTGGATGTTTTATTGAGGCATTTCATCCCGTTTAGTGATTTGACCGGCCCATTGGCACGCGTCACAAGCCTTACAAACAGTGTAGGCATCTTTGAATATTGTAGGCCAATAGAAACCGGCCTCGTAAACTTTCCTCCCCGTGATTTGGGGACCAAAGTGTCCACCCGTAGGACCAAGGTGACAATCAAGCAGAATTTCGGTGCATTCCTTCCCCGAAATGCACCTGCGAATAACTCCATCCGCACATCACCTAAATAGATAAGGGTCTTCCCAAAAATAGTATTTTAGGTCACTAAAGAATTTCTTCCTTTTCTGATGTGACCAACCGGTTTCTAGGTACCCCCCAACAATGTAATTGGCGAAATCAACATACCACGGGTCTTCCACCTTCTCTACTCGCATGAGATATTCACTGGGAAAATCATCTTTAATACTCGATTCATGGAGTACTTCAAGATTGGGATTTTCAAGTCTAGAAAGATGGTCAGCCGCGAGATTTTTGGCACCTTTCTTATCCCGGATCTTGATATCAAATTCATGCAAGAGCAAGACCCATCTTAGCAATCAAGGTTTAGCATCCGGTTTAAAGAAAAGGTATTTCAATGCCGAATGATTGGGGAACACAATTGTATTTGACAGGACAAGATAAGATCAGAATTTGTCAAAAGAAAAGACGATAGCAAGGAGCTCCTTTTCTGTTGTTGTGTAGTTTCGTTGGGCTCCTTGTAAAGTCTTGCTTGCATAGTAAATGAGTTGAAAACATTTTTCAACCCGTTGGCCCAAAACTGAACCAACTGCAAAATTCGATGCATCGCACATTAGCTCGAATGGTAATGACCAATTTGGAGCTTTAATTATTGGTGCGTTAACAAGTTTTTGTTTTAAGATGTTGAATGCCTTAGTGTATTCACTCGTGAAAACAAAGGGTGCATCTTTTTCGAGAAGTTTATTCAATGGCATTGCAATTTTTGAAAAATCTTGAATGAATCGCCGGTAAAATCCGGCATGCCCGAGAAAACTTCTCACACCCTTCACATCTGAAGGAGGTGGAAGGTTGGCAATGACGTCAACCTTTGCTGGATCCACCTGAATACCAACACTTGAGATTTTGTGTCCCAAGACAATGCCTTCTTTAACCATAAAATGGCATTTCTCCCAATTTAACACTAAGGGGGTGTTTAGTTTTGACTTATTGGACTGAATGAAATAAATGAATTATTCGGTCAGTTTTCATGTTTGTTTACTTTTGCATTATTGATTAATATAAACTAAATAAAGGGATGTATGGGTCACCACTAAAACCTATGTACTCCACATACCGCCATATTTATTCTATTATTACCCTTCACTTCTTTTCCTTCTTTCTTCATCTTCTTCATTTTTTTTCATCTTCTTCTTTCATCATCAAGACAAAATATTTTCTTATTTCATTATCTTCCTTCAAAAAAATTAAAGCAGCTACGACAACAATTTACCCGACATTTTCTTCTCGAAAAGTCTCTTCTTTCGACCACCGTGTGTAGTGGTGGTACTCTTGTTGGAGCAGAATTATTCAAAAGGCTTCAGTAATTTAAATGGATTTGAAAAATAACCCACAATCTGAAAATGAAAACCCCTTTGACCAAAATTTATTTCTAGCTAATTGAAGAATATGGGTTGCTAAAAATCGGGAATCTTTGATTACCCAGATTAGAACAATATGCAGAACTTTTGAAAAATAATGAGAGGATATTGTGGATTGAAAATATGTTCGATTCTTATGGTTTATTGTTATGTTATTTTTGTTACTTTTAAATGAAAATGATAATTGAGTATCTTGTGGAAAGTTCAAAATTGATTATTGTTACTTATATATAGATATTTCTTTTTATTACTCCGTATTATTTTTTACTATTTTTATTATTTACTATTATTATTATTATTATTATTATTATTATTATTATTATTATTATTATTATTATTATTATTATTATTATTATTATTATTATTATTATTATTATTATTATTATTATTATTATTATTATTATTATTATTATTATTATTACTATTATTATTATTATTATTATTATTATTATTATTATTATTATTATTATTATTATTATTGTTGTTGTTGTTGTATTTATCTGGGGTAAAATAGTCAATTGTATCATTCAGCACATTTATTCAGCAGAAAAAGTAAACAACATTAATCATTTACGGATTACTGGATATAGTCATCTATATCCATTTTGCCATCTGTATCCATATAGGACTTAACGGGAAAAAAGTAAACAGGCCCTAAGTTTGATTTCTCACACCTAATTAGCATTTTCTCCAAATTTAGAAGACATGAATCGAAAGTGTCACCGAAGACTGAAAAGTCATCCATGAACACTTCCATGCAATCTTCAATCATATCATGGAAAATGGCCATCATGCACCTTTGGAATATTGCGGGAGCATTACATAGACCAAAGGGCATTCGGCGGTATGAAAAGGTGTCATAGGGACACGTGAAGGTAGTCTTTTCTTGGTCCTTGGGGGAGATGGGAATTTGAAAGTACCCCGAAAAACCATCTAGGAAACAATAAAAGCTATTTCCCGCTAGTCTCTCTAACATTTGATCAATGAATGGTAGCGGAAAATGGTCTTTTCTAGTGGTATCGTTTAAGTTACGATAATCAATACAAACTCGCCACCCCGTAACAGTTTGTGTAGTGATAAGCTCATCCTTATCATTTGTGGTAACAGTTATACCACCCTTTTTAGGAACACAATGGACCGGGCTTATCCACGGACTTTCTGATATTGGGTAGATTAGACCTGCATCTAGCAATTTAATGATCTCCTTTTTGACAACATCTTGCATATGAGGATTTAGCCTCATTTGACGTTGCATCACTGGTTTGGAATTTTCTTCCATTAAGATCTTGTAAGTGCAATAAGAAGGACTAATTCCTTTTATATCATGAATTTTCCATGCAATGGCTGGTTTGTGGGCCTGTAATAAGGAAACAAGATGTTCTTTTTCATGTTTAGAAAGAAGTGAGGAAATAATTACCGGAAGCTTCGAATCCTCCTGAAGGAAAGCGTACTCAAGATGATCAGGGAGTGGCTTAAGCTTCAAAATTGGAGGTTCCTCAATTGAGGGCTTACTCCGGTACTCGCTATCCTTGTTCAGTTGTTCTAACTCCTCTTCAGTTGGTTCATACCCATTTTCCATCAATGTAGCCATCACATCCATTTCTTCTTCAGGAAATTCTTCATCTCCACTCGCCATATCGTATGTACCTCTTTCATCCCATTCGGGAAATTCCTGCAAGAACTTATAATGAGAATCTATGCTTTGCATAAAATAACAAGTATCATCTGAAGATTCAGGATATTTTAATGACTTGTCAATTGCAAAAGTCGCACTAGCTTCACCAATTCTAAGGGTCAACTGCTGATCATAAATATCAATGACACATCTAGCAGTATTTAAAAATGGTCGAACCAAAATAATTGGTATTCTGTCATCAACTTCCATGTCTAAAACCACAAAATCTGCCAGAAAAATCAGATTCCCGGTCTTTACTAACATATTCTCTATTATTCCTCGAGGGAATTTTATAGAGCGATCAGCTAGTTGAATAGCTATCCGTGTGGTTTTGAGTTCCCCAAGGGCTAATTTAATGTAAATCGAATAAGGCATCAAATTGATACTAGCCCCCAAATCGGCTAATGCCCTCATACAATCAAGGTCACCCATTAGACAAGGAATAGTGAAACAACTGGATCTTGAAGCTTTTCGGGAAGTGTGTTGGACACCAGCGCTGAACATCTAGCATTTAAAGTGACTGATGAAACGCTTTCCATTTTATCTCGGTTGGTGAGCATGTCCTTCAAGAATCGAGCATATTTAGGCATTCCTGCAATAACATCAATAAAAGGTAAATTTACGTTAACTTTCTTGATGAGCTCCATGAATCTTGACTTTTCTTCCTCGAGCTTCTCCAATCTTTGTTTTCTTGGGAATGGGAGCGGTGGTTGATACGTTTTAACAACCAGTTTGACTCGCATCGTGTCTTTTTGACTTTCCATGTGCTCATTGTCAACACCTTCAACCACATTTTCTGGCTCCTTTTCTTTCTACGGTTCATTCACACTACTTTGTTTACTCTCTTTCGTTAATGGAACACGAAAGTCAGAAACTTCTAGCATCTTTGGTGGATCATAGGTTACCCTACTTCGAGTAGTGATAGCCTTTGCTTGCTCGTTTCGGGGGTTAGATTGCGTGTTGCTTGGCAATTCCCCCAATTTTCTTTCACTTAACAATTTAGAAAGATTACTCATTTGTTGTTCCAATACTTGAATGGAAGATTGTTGGTTTCTAAATTGTTGTCCATTCTTCTCATTCGTTTAGCTTATATTGGTAACAAGTTGAGTTTGTGATGCAATTAACTTCTCCAACATATTCTCCACATTTGACTTTTTCTCTTCATGTTGGGGTTTTTGATAAAACCCCGGAGTTTGTTGTTGGTACCCACTACTTGACCCTTGTTGGAAATTTGAATTTTGACCTTGAGGGTTGTAAGGGTTGTTGAAGTTTCGGTTGAATTGGGCTCTTCCTTGAAATTGGTTGTTATCCCTTTGGCTTATGAAAGCCACTTCTTCTTTCTGAGTCATTATCAAACCTGCATCACAATCTTTTCCTAAATGGAGACCACCACAGTATTCACACCCTACCTTCATACTATGAATTTTCTTGGTGATCTTTTCCATGTTTCGAGCAACACCGTCTATTTTCACACTTAGTGAACTAAGGTCATCATAAGCACCGGCACTTTAGACTTGAGAATGACGAGTAATTGGTCTTTCTTGATGCCACTCATTAGAATAATCGGCTTGTTTCTCGATTATCTCATAAGTTTCTTGCTCGGTTTTGTCCATGAGTGAACCTCCAGCTGCTTGATCAATAGAAATTCGGGTTGCAACATCACAACCCTTGTAAAAGATTTGAACTTTTTAGAAGGTATCTAAACCATGGTTTGGACTACCTCTTAGCATTTTGGAAAATCGATTCCATGCTTCATACAAGGTTTCCATCGGCTTTTGACAAAATTGGGTAATTTCTTATTGGAGTCTCGCGGACTTAGAAGCTGGAAAATATTTCTTAAGAAATTTTTCCAACATACCATCCCAAGTTTCTATCGTAGCCTCGGGTAATGAATCTAACCAACTCCGTGCTTTCCCGTGGAGTGTCCATGGAAAAAGTTTTAAAAATACATTTTGGTCGGTGTCCGCTTGAAGCTTGAATAGAACACATATCTCTTGAAAAAGACTAATATGTTCGTTAGCATCTTCATTCGGACCTCCACCAAATTGACATCTATTGTTAATCATTTGGAGAATAGGTCCTTTTATTTCAAATTTTACCTCACCAGGTGGCTAAGTAATTGCACTTCCTTGTCCAGTTCGGGTTGCCTTCATCTTGGCCGCCATTGATTGTCTTGGTACCACTGGTCTTTGTGCCTCTCCTTCCATTTCAAAATTTGGAGGATGAACGAGTTCACCAAATTCAGAATATCAAGGCTTGGTTGTTCTTGATGATTCCGAATCAAAAATTTCCTGCTTTGATGAAGACTCAAAAATTTCAGGTACTTATTTTGGTAACCTACCAAGCTTTCTGTCTGGTTCTGTAAGTGGTGTAAGTAGCGGAGAATCTGAATTTCGGGTATGTGGCATATGCAACCTAAAATCTGTCAATCACACAACTAACAAAACTATTAAACGCACCGATTCTATAAGTTTAAAAATCAAAGACTATTAATAATTTAAAAGAATTAAGAAACTACTTAATCACAAATTAGTTAATAATTCTATTTTGACACAAAATTGTCCCCGGCAGCGGCGCCAAAAACTTGATGTGCAAAACGTGTCATATGATTTGTATTAGGAAAAATACCGGTTATTAGAACTATTACACAACTACGGGCAGTGTACCCGATCGTGTAGTAGTATAGATAATGGTTTAGTCCGTGTATCATTCCAAGGACAATTGTACGTATCAAACTACAATTAGAAACTATATTATGATTAACTAAGTTAATGAAATTGAAAGGTACGAAATATTTTGGTTTTGCCCTTTAACGATGGGCGAATCAAGAGGATTTCTAGTTTTATAAGTAAAGGAACTGTTTTTGATATTTTTAGTTTTAAACAATTGTAAATAAAGCAAGTAAGATAGTTTGATCAAGAAGACGAAATGTTCATCTAGATCTTTACCCTTGGTATTGGATGTAAGTTTTGATATTAAAGCCTGATTTAATGATTATGTGAGTAAGTTACCTATTAAATTCACCAAGAGTTCTCTTTAGTAAATATGCACACACAATTACAAGATCAAGGGTTCCCTTTTCACTATAGTTCTTGTATTTGTAATCGGATAACTTAGCTAGTTCTAAGGCTTGAAACTTGATTCCTATGTTCATAGTTATCAACAATTGTACAAACGTTCGTTGCATACAATTCATCCCTATAATGTCTAATCATTTGATTCTAATTTACCCCCTTGGTCCGGTTTAGTAAACAATCAATCTAAGACAAGTTGATTGTAAATCAATATGATAAATTAACAAGAGTTCTCTTTATCAACAACATATCAATTAACTAGATACAAATGATTTTAACATCAATAATCATGTTCTTGATTCAAGCTTAAAACTATCACACATAATACATACAGTTAATAAGTTTACATCCAATACCTTGGTTATTAATCTAGACAAACATTATGGAATTAGCCAACAATCATGTTTGAAAACTTAAAAAAAAGAGTAACAAAGATAGAATTCATTGTAATACAAGATTAACCATTTAGGAGTAATCTTGGATGAAGCTCCTGAATAATCCTTGATTCTTCAATGATTTGAGTACATAGATGCACTTTGATAAGCCCAAGAATTACTTTGATTCATATGTTTTAGACTCAGAACAGAAAAGAAACTGGTACCCTTTGAAATGAAGCTGGACATGGAATTAAATAGGCTGAACAGTAGCTGGAATGTGGGGTGCGCTAAGCGCACCAAAGAGAGTGCACTGCGCGCACAGTTCACCTACTACACATTTGCTTTACAGCTCGACATTGCACGTTCAAATCTGCTTTACTGGTAAAAGTGCATGTAGGGGTACGCTGAGCGCACAGTAGTGTGCGGCGTGCACTGTGCTTGGCGCACTTTGGTTTCGTCTAGGAAATTTTCTGATCAAAATATGTCATTGTGCGCTGCGCGCACCCTTAGTGGTGTGCTGAGCGCACCTCACTGTTCTTAGATTTCTGGTCTTGGTTTCGATCTCTGAGCAGTATCATCCATTTTCTTAAATGTTTCTTCAAGTTTACAATGATTTTAGACTAGATTACAATAACATACAATACAAACGAAGCACGCAAAACACACACATTATTGCTTGTCCTCAACTAATCCCCCCATACTTAACTCTTGCTTGTCCTCAAGCAAGTCTTGTTCTAATCATTCGTATACAAAACAATAATATAAATGAATCTCAAACAAAATTTGAAGTACTCAATACATTAGTCACACGAAGCACGCAAAACACACACATTATTATAGAACACAAACTCACACTTTTATGAACACAAACTCACGCTTTTATGAACACATGTTTACACAATCTGGAATACACACTCGTTAAGGTACACACACAGTATATGAAACACACGCACACATTTGGATTTGTTCGGGAGAGACGAACTTTGGTGAAAGTTCTTTACAAATTTGGATCCTTAGGGAAAATTGGATCTTTGAGAAAACGTTTTAAGATTTTGAAAATGTCAATGCTAGTTTTTAAACTAGACACATTTTCCGCTATTGGTCAAGTCAATCCCTCCCACAGTACCTAACATCACGAGATGTCGGTAAGAAAATAATGTGCTTAGGAGGATACACATTACATACGGATATCATCGATAATCATGAGGTAATCATCTAATCCGTTAAATCAATCATGAAGATTGAGGTTCATCAGTCTTAAAAGCTGATATTTTACCTTTTCGGAGGTTATCCACTGAGGATCTGACCAATCACAGATATTTTGTGTATCATGGTGCACTCTCAATTTGAAAAGACAGATCTCCCTCATCAAGATAAGTTTGACTACCAGTTTCCCTGTTTGATGTTGAGGCCTGGTAGATTTCCAGTCGATGTTAGCAATGACTTTTCGAGATTTTTCATCACCCTACAACTGGTCTGTACTACAACTTCTGAAATAAATCAGCAAGTGTGTCGATTGGGAGACTTTACTCCTATGGGTTATACAAAGTGGTCGAGCGCATACATTGCCCTGGTTCTGAACAATGAAGACCGCCCTTAGGTTTTTGATCTAGCACGAGGTCCGATTTCTGACCAAGCTATGCAATCACCGCTCTCTCACGGTTTACACTCGTTTTGGTACAAGTGACCTACAATTTAGCTTTACTAAACTAGTAGGATTTTCATCCAAATAATTGAATGATAGTGCAACTTCAAAGACTATTATTAAATTAAAACATAACTCAACATTTCTTTTTATCGTTTTTAGAACAAAATGTATGTAACATGGTTTGTGGACAATTTTCGTTTCTAAGGCAACCTAAAATTTTAAAAATTTAAATATAAACGCCTTAATTTTTATAAACGAATTCCCGATAAATTTCTATCCCCTCACCCCACACTTGAGATCATGCAAGGCCCTCATTGCATGAAATCAGAAAAATGATTAAATTTAGAGGGCAAAGTGATTGGGTGATTGTAGAAATTTTCAAATTTTTAACCTGTAAATCGTGGAACATGTAGACGGATGCTGCTGAACTTACTGCCAGCATAAGAGCATCATCCATTCCGCGATTATCATCATACACACATTATAATATCAAGTGTTGCTGAACTTAATGCCAGTCTTTGAAGTTCAATCATGCTGCACATAATAACAAACCAAACAAATAATACTAAAAATAAAGGTGGTGTATTCAACACAACCACCCACAAATGTTATCCCTACAACATAAATAGTTTAAAGATTATTACAAACCAAAAATAAAAACTGTTCTGAAAACTACCAAATGTTACCAAATGTTACCAAATAGGGCATATGAGCCCTCTAATTGTCACCAAAGAAGTTACCAAAAGGCCAGCCGGAGTAGGTGCCCGAACCATCATTCCTAGATCTTCCATGCGGGTATTGTTCCTCAAAGCATCTTTGTGCATCTTTCATGGATGCTTTTTCGTCATATAATGGAGGACTAGGAATTCGGTTTGGAGCATGGTAATAGGTCGGGTTTTGGTAGGAGGTAGCATATACTCTTACGGGTTTTGCATATATAATCCAACATTATGGCGAAGCCAATCGCCCCTATAGTTCCCCCACCTTTGATCATACCGTTACGCCCTGTTATGCTCCCTCTGTTCTTCCTGAAATTGATGAAATTGTGTCTGTTGTTACTCATATTGGTTATCTCTATTTTGGTAACCGACTCGCATATCATGGAAACCCATAATAATTTCATCCAATTCATCTTATCTTTACCTCTGTTGGTGCCTACGCCTCCTTCTTTCTGGTTGTGGTGGGTCCTCTTGACCTTCTTCTTCAGGTGCCTCCATATGCACATCTTCTTCTTCGTTTTCTCTTCCTACACCACTGCTGCCGGCTTCATGATCATTTGCACGGGGCGGTGCGTTTACCCTTGGAACAAATGGAATAAGCCTTGGATGATTATTATAGGCTAAAAATTCTGCATTCAAATAATAAGTTTTGTTCAAAGGCTTCATTGTTGTATTGTTTGGAATTAACTGAGATAAATCGACACCAAAATGCCTAGCAATCTGGGTGATGTATTGCCCACCAACAATCAGATTCAACCCTCTATCTCCCCTTGAATTATCAATATAACTTGCCAATGTAGATGGAATGTCGACACTGCTTTTGTTGTAGATTTTATCTACAAGAAAAACACCGAGACTGATATCGGGCAAAAAGTCACGTTTTTACCCCCTAAATTGAGCCCCAAAACAATAAAGATTAAAACTTTGTCGGTAAAATTATGGCTTTTTCAGTTGATTTTGTAGATCAAGTAATTACAAAGGCGATGCAAAAAGAATCAAGTAAAACGGAGCTAAAACGAAGATTCTAGAGCGAAAACGGTGAAAGACAAAAATCAAGTTACGATCCGGTGAATCAGACTGACCAGCACCAAAAACGGCTTGCCAAACGGCCTACCAATATGGCCTGCCAGTATGGAAACGGCCTGCCAGATACAGCTCACCAAACGGGCTGCCAAACGGCCTGCCAAATACGGGCCACCAAACGGCCTGCCATACGGCCTGCCAGCCATATTTTGGCAAAAACCAAGTCTATTTAAAGGGCCTTCTCCATCCATTCCAAGACACACTCAACTTGCAATTCAATTTATATTTTCAATCTTTTAGTTAGTTTTTAGTAGTAGTTAGCTTAGCTTTTATTTTTCGAAGGTGATGTGTTGCGAGTAGGGTACGAAATACTATTATATTTTACTACAAAATACGACGAAATATTACACAAGTTTTATTAATTTAACAGATGGGTATACCTAAACCTTGCTACAACACTATAGACAGTGTACCTAATCGTAGAGTAGTGTAGTTTTTAGTAAGTCCGGTTCGTTCCACAGGGAGCTGGTGATTACGTACTATATTTTTAAGCGACTATATTTATATAAAATATATAATTATATATAGTAATATTATTATTATAAAAGGGGGGTTTTACCGTTTAATGACTGGTTTGTCGATTTTATATTTTAAACGTAATGATAAATGACGATAATTAAAGTGCGTAAAATAAATAACAATATTTAAATGACGTTAAATAAAATTGCGAGTAAATAAAATGACAGTAAATAAAATAACAGTAAATAAAAATACGATGAGATATAAAATAGAACAATTATGCTTATTTAAACTTCCGTAACCATGATGTTTGACGTTTAGATTTTAATTTATTACTTTGGGTTAATTGTCCTTTGTTCTGGATTTATTTGAAACCTATCTGGTTTTCGTCCATAATAGTTCATCGGTCATAATTATAAAATGCTCGTCAAATTAACCTTATTCCCGAAGTCAAATATTCCAACTAATTAGGGATTCGAACTGTAACAAGGTTTTAATACTTTGTTTAATGATTACACCAGGTTATCGACTGTGTGTAATCCAAGGTTTTAATACTTTGTTAACAATTACACCAATTACCCTTGAATGTAATCCACCCCTGTTTTAATTATTCCATGATTATTAATTTTCCCACTTGATCAGAATGAATAATCAATTACCCAACCCAATTGATTAATTAAATGATTGTTAAAGATGTCATATAAACGTCACTAAATAGGACATGCATAATCATTTAATAATTATTAGATTAATTAATTTGAAGATAGGTTCGACATGCTCCAAAGAATTGTCATTCAATTAGACAATATCCCCCATCTATTAATGGTCCATGGTCCAATTAAAACAAGTGTCGGTCTTTTGTCCAGACCCTAATTATGGTACAAAATTTAATAACCCAATCTTAATATTTAGTCTAACATCAAGATTACTTCGGCCCAAATAAGCATAATAATAACTTAGTTACTAGACATTAATTTAAAAAGGAAAAACATAGCTTACAGTGATTATTTATCGCGTAGCGTTACCCGGACAGAGTTCCGACTTAAAACCCGTAAAACATTTCTTACAATAACCCAATTATTATTAAACTTAAATTAAAATTAAAATTATAAATATATATATTTATGTTACAGAGTAAGAAAGAAAATATGGTGCCTAAAACTCTTGAGCAAACTGTCTTTTTATAGAATGTGTAGTGACCCGAACTTTTCCATGTTTATATATATTAATTGAGATTGATATTTACATGATTAAATGTTTCCAACATGTTAAGCAATCAAACTTGTTAAGACTTGATTAATTGAAATATGTTTCATATAGACAATTGACCACCCAAGTTGACCGGCGATTCACGAACGTTAAAACTTGTAAAAACGACATGACGATATATATATGGATATACATATGGTTAACATGAGATTATGATAAGTAAGTATCTCCATAAGTATATTAACAATGAGTTATATACATATAAACAAGACTACTAACTTAAGGATTTCGAAACGAGACATATATGTAACGATTATCGTTGTAACGACATTTAAATGTATATATATCATATTAAGATATATTAATATATCATAATATCATGATAATATAATAATTTAACATCTCATTAGATATAATAAACAATGGGTTAACAACATTAATTGAGATCGTTAACTTAAAGGTTTCAAAACAACACTTACATGTAACGACTAACGATGACTTAACGACTCATTTAAAATGTATATACATGTAGTGTATTTAGATGTATTAAAATACTTTTGGAAGACTTCAAGACATATATCAAAACACTCATACTTAACGAAAATGGTTACAGTTACTTTCCCATTCTTTTCTTTCATCAAGAATTCTAGTCGTATTCTTACCCGTATTATACACAGCTTCAAAACGTACTTACTATGGGTATATACCAATAGGAACTAGCATGGGATTCCACTCTTGATTATTTCATGTATGACTAATCAATTTTAACTTCTACCATGAGCTAGTCAACTAACTAGAACTCCTTTTAACCCCACTCACCACTCACCAATTACCACTCATCATTCACTCCATTTCACTTCCAATTCTCTTTCTAATTCTCTCTCAACACACCCACACTATTATGAACGTATTTTTCCAGTAGTTAATCATCATCTTCATCAAAAATCACTTCAAGAATCAAGCTATAATCATCATAGGAAGAACACTTCAAGAACACTTCAAAAATCCCTTCAAGTTTACTAATTTACTTCCAAGCTTTCTAATCCATTCCAAGTAATCATCTAAGATCAAGAAACCTTTGTTATATATAGTAGGTTATCTTTCTTATTCAAGATAATATTCATATTCAAACTTTGATTCAATTTCTATAACTATAAACTATCTTAATTCGAGTAAAAATCTTACTTGAACTTGTTTTTGTGTCATGATCCTACTTCAAGAACTTTCAAGCCATCCAAGATCCTTTGAAGCTAGATCATTTCTTGTCACTTCCAGTAGGTTTACCTACTAAACTTGAGGTAGTAATGATGTTCATAACATCATTCGATTCATATATATAAAACTATCTTATTCGAAAGTTTAAACTCGTAATCACTAGAACATAGTTTCGTTAATTCTAAACTTGTTAGCAAACAAAAGTTAATCCTTCTAACTTGACTTTTAAAATTAACTAAACACATGTTCTATATCTATATGATATGCTAACTTAATGATTTAAAACCTGGAAACACGAAAAACACCGTAAAACCGGATTTACGCCGTCGTAGTAACACCGCGGGCTGTTTTGGGTTAGTTAATTAAAAACTATGATAAACTTTGATTTAAAAGTTGTTATTCTGAGAAAATGAATTTTATTATGAACATGAAACTATATCCAAAAATTATGGTTAAACTCAAAGTGGAAGTATGTTTTCTAAAATGGTCATCTAGATGTCGTTCTTTCGACTGAAATGACTACCTTTACAAAAACGACTTGTAACTTATTTTTCCGACTATAAACCTATACTTTTTCTGTTTAGATTCATAAAATAGAGTTCAATATGAAACCATAGCAATTTTATTCACTCAAAACGGATTTAAAATGAAGAAGTTATGGGTAAAACAAGATTGGATAATTTTTCTCATTTTAGCTACGTGAAAATTGGTAACAAATCTATTCTAACTATAACTTAATCAACTTGTATTGTATATTATGTAATCTTGAGATACCATAGACACGTATACAATGTTTCGACCTATCATGTCGACACATCTATATATATTTCAGAACAACGATAGACACTCTATATGTGAATGTTGGAGTTAGCTATACAGGGTTGAGGTTGATTCCAAAATATATATAGTTTGAGTTGTGATCAATACTGAGATACGTATACACTGGGTCGTGGATTGATTCAAGATAATATTTATCAATTTATTTCTGTACATCTAACTGTGGACAACTAGTTGTAGGTTACTAACGAGGACAGCTGACTTAATAAACTTAAAACATCAAAATATATTAAAAGTGTTGTAAGTATATTTTGAACATACTTTGATATATATGTATATATTGTTATAGGTTCGTGAATCAACCAGTGGCCAAGTCTTACTTCCCGACGAAGTAAAAATCTGTGAAAGTGAGTTATAGTCCCACTTTTAAAATCTAATATTTTTGGGATGAGAATACATGCAGATTTTATAAATGATTTACAAAATAGACACAAGTACGTGAAACTACATTCTATGGTTGAATTATCGAAATCGAATATGTCCCTTTTTATTAAGTCTGGTAATCTAAGAATTAGGGAACAGACACCCTAATTGACGCGAATCCTAAAGATAGATCTATTGGGCCTAACAAACCCCATCCAAAGTACCGGATGCTTTAGTACTTCGAAATTTATATCATATCCGAAGGGTGTCCCGGAATGATGGGGATATTCTTATATATGTATCTTGTTAATGTCGGTTACCAGGTGTTCACCATATGAATGATTTTTATCTCTATGTATGGGATGTGTATTGAAATATGAAATCTTGTGGTCTATTGTTACGATTTGATATATATAGGTTAAACCTATAACTCACCAACATTTTTGTTGACGTTTAAAGCATGTTTATTCTCAGGTGAATATTAAGAGCTTCCGCTGTTGCATACTAAAATAAGGACAAGATTTGGAGTCCATGTTTGTATGATATTGTGTAAAAACTGCATTCAAGAAACTGATTTCGATGTAACATATTTGTATTGTAAACCATTATGTAATGGTCGTGTGTAAACAGGATATTTTAGATTATCATTATTTGATAATCTACGTAAAGCTTTTTAAACCTTTATTTATGAAATAAAGGTTATGGTTTGTTTTAAAAATGAATGCAGTCTTTGAAAAACGTCTCATATAGAGGTCAAAACCTCGCAACGAAATCAATTAATATGGAACGTTTTAATCAATAAGAACGGGACATTTCAGTTGGTATCCGAGCGTTGGTCTTAGAGAACCAGAATTTTGCATTAGTGTGTCTTATCGAGTTTGTTAGGATGCATTAGTGAGTCTGGACTTCGACCGCGTTTACTTGAAAAATGATTGCTTAACAAATTTTGTTGGAAACTATATATTTTTAACAAGTGAATATTATGTGATATATTAATCTCTTAACGCGTTTGATATTATGTGATAGATGTCTACCTATAGAACAAGTCCCATTGACTCACCTAATAATAATAATGAAGAGTCAAATGTAAATTGGAATGATTCATGGACTGATTCACAAGTTCCCGAAGAGGAACCGGAAGAAGAGTCGGAACCAGAAGAAGAATCGGAACCGGAAGAAGAATCGGAACCGGATGAAGAAATAGAACCGGTGGGGGAAATAATAAAACGGTTAAGTAAAAGAAAATCCACAACCAACCGACCAATGTTAATTATGGTCAATGGTGTTTCCGCTAAGGAAGCAAAATATTGGGAGGATTACCAATTCTCCGATGAATCGGATTCTGACGAGAATTCCGATGATGTTATAGAAATTACCCCAACCGAATTTAAAAAGTCAAAAGAAAATAATAAGGGAAAGGGCATAAAAATAGAGAAATCTAATTCCAACCCCGATGAACTTTATATGTATCGTCAACCCCCGAAGTCCTTAAGTTGTAACAATGACCCGGGAACCTCTAAACCACCAGGTTTTTCTAAACCAATGTGGATAACGACGGCTCGTATTAGGGGAACATCATATATCCCTAGAAACTTGGCAAAACGAACCAAAACCGAAGAAGAAGAAGAAACAAGCGAGTCGGAATAAGATAGTTGTATTCGTGTGGTGTAATATAAGTAATATAGTGTGCTTATGCTTTATGATATATGTAAAAATTGCTTGTATTAATAAGTATTTTTTTTATGAATCTAACTCTTGTCTATTTTACAGTATAAAAACACAAAATGGATAGACAACCCAATATTTTAAGAGACCTACCCGGAGACATGATTGATGAAATCTTGTCTAGAGTCGGTCAGAATTCTTCGGCACAACTATTTAAGGCGAGATCAGTTTGTAAGACATTCGAAGAACGTTCCAAGAATGCCTTGGTTTATAAAAGGCTTTCGTTTGAAAGATGGAGGATATCACATTGGGAAATCCATAAGTTACGATGTGTTTACTTTGACGCATATATTGCGGGGAACCCAAATGCTATTTTACGCAATGGGTTAAGAAATTATTTTGACTCAATATATCCGAATATTGGACTTCGTGATTTAGAAAAAGCGGCTAACATGCAACATAAAGAAGCATGTTATGCTTACGGATTAGTAATGTTCGCTTCTCACCAAAGTGAGAACAAGAACATCGGGCTACAACTATTAAACAAAACGTTCCCACAAGTGACGGAGTCGGTAATTGGGGTAAGAAATGAGGTTTTTAGATTGTTACAGGACTGTTGGACATTACGTAACCCTCGTCCCTTTGACGACGTTACAACACGCTGTCTTATCAACGGCCATAACGGTTATGTTCCACAAGACCAAGGATGGGAAGTAATCCTAGTAAAACCAGAATGCATGACTTGTTTCTGGACGTATGAATTACGTGTCTTTAGTGCCTTTGCTGAACGACTTGTGTACTAGCTAGAATTATCTTCACAACCATCTTGTATCAAATTTATTGTGTGCTATATTTCCTGCTATATGTAAAATAAGCGGTATTGTAAGTTTGTAAAATATTGTGTAAAAGTTTGAACGCGAAATATTATTATAATCAGTTTTTCATATAGAATTGTAGTAGTTGAATTGTATATTAGCTACTAAGTATGAACTTAACGGGTAGGTACTACCCGAATTTAAACTTATAAAAAAGCTATTATGAAGAAAAAGCTTTTATAAATGAGTTCATATTATGCTACGAAATACTATTAACTACTCTTAATATTCTGTATGATTAACTTGTTCCATTTGACTATTTTGAAGGAAATGGCACCGACTACTCGACACGCCGTGAATATGAATGAAGAGGAATTCCGTACTTTTCTAGCTTCAAACATAGCCGCAGTACAGGCTGCGCTACATACCAACAATAACCGTGGATCTAGCAGTACAGGAAATCGTGTAGGATGCACCTACAAAGAATTCACTGCCTGCAAACCTTTGGAATTTGATGGAACCGAAGGACCGATCGGATTGAAACGGTGGACCGAGAAGGTCGAATCGGTGTTTGCCATAAGTAAGTGTACTGAAGAGGACAAAGTAAAGTACGCTACGCATACCTTCACAGGTTCTGCGTTAACATGGTGGAATACCTATATAGAGCAAGTGGGACAAGACGATGCGTACGCACTACCGTGGTCAACATTCAAGCACTTGATGAACGAGAAGTACCGTCCCAGAACCGAGGTCAATAAGCTCAAGACAGAACTTAGAGGGTTACGAACCCAAGGATTTGATATTACCACGTACGAAAGATGATTCACAGAATTGTGCCTATTGTGTCCGGGAGCATTCGAAGATGAGGAAGAGAAGATCGACGCGTTTGTGAAAGGATTACCAGAAAGAATCCAAGAAGATATAAGTTCACACGAGCCCGCCTCCATACAACAGGCATGCAGAATGGCTCACAAACTAGTGAACCAGATTGAAGAAAGAATTAAAGAACAGACTTCTGAAGAGGCCAATGTGAAGCAAGTCAAAAGAAAGTGGGAGGAAAACGGTGATAAGAATCACCAATACAACAACAACAGCAATTACAACAATAATCGCAACAATTATCCCAACAATCGCAACATCAATCGCAACTACAACAAACGGCCCAACAACAACAACAACAACAACAACAACAACAACAACAACAACAACAGCAACTACAACAATCATCTCAACAACAATAATAACCGCAACAACAACAACAATCAGAAGCAGCTATGCCAAAGGTGTGAATAGTATCACTCGGGGTTCTGCACCAAATTTTGCAACAAGTGTAAAAGAAATGGTCATAGCGCGGCGAAGTGTGAGGTCTACGGACCAGGGGTTAATAGAACGAAAGGAACAAATGGTGTCGGAATGAGTAATGGCGGAGCAAGTAGTGTCGGAGCAAGTTATGCCAATGTAGTTTGTTATAAATGTGGAAAACCGGGCCACATTATTAGAAATTGCCCGAACCAGGAGAACACGAATGGACAAGGCCGCGGAAGAGTTTTCAATATTAATGCGGCAGAGGCACAGGAAGACCCGGAGCTTGTTACGGGTACGTTTCTTATTGACAATAAATCTGCTTACGTTTTATTTGATTCGAGTGCGGATAGAAGCTATATGAGTAGAGATTTTTGTGCTAAATTAAGTTGTCCATTGACGCCTTTGGATAGTAAATTTTTACTCGAATTAGCAAATGATAAATTAATTTCAGCAGATAATATATGTAGGAATCGAGAAATTAAACTGGTTAGCGAAACATTTAAGATTGATTTGATACCAGTAGAGTTAGGGAGTTTTGATGTGATAATCGGTATGGACTGGTTGAAAGAAGTGAAAGCAGAGATCGTTTGTTACAAAAATGCAATTCGCATTATACGAGAAAAAGGAAAACCCTTAATGGTGTACGGAGAAAAGGGCAACACGAAGCTACATCTTATTAGTAATTTGAAGGCACAAAAACTAATAAGAAAAGGTTGCTATGCTGTTCTAGCACACGTCAAAAAAGTACAAACTGAAGAAAAGGGCATCAATGATGTTCCCATTGCAAAAGAATTTCCCGATGTATTTCCGAAAGAATTACCGGGATTACCCCCACATCGATCCGTTGAATTTCAAATAGATCTTGTACCAGGAGCTGCACCAATAGCTCGTGCTCCTTACAGACTCGCACCCAGCGAGATGAAAGAACTGCAAAGCCAATTACAAGAACTTTTAGAGCGTGGTTTCATTCGACCAAGCACATCACCTTGGGGAGCTCCTGTTTTGTTTGTCAAGAAGAAAGATGGTACATTCAGGTTGTGTATCGACTACCGAGAGTTGAACAAACTTACCATCAAGAACCACTACCCACTACCGAGAATCGACGACTTATTTGATCAACTACAAGGCTCGTCTATTTATTCAAAGATTGACTTACGTTCCGGGTATCATCAAATGCGGGTGAAAGAAGATGATATTCCAAAGACTGCTTTCAGAACACGTTACGGTCATTACGAGTTTATGGTCATGCCATTTGGTTTAACTAATGCACCAGCTGTGTTCATGGACCTTATGAACCGAGTGTGTGGACCATACCTTGACAAGTTTGTCATTGTTTTCATTGATGACATACTTATTTACTCAAAGAATGACCAAGAACACGGTGAACATTTGAGAAAGGTGTTAGAAGTATTGAGGAAGGAAGAATTGTACGCTAAGTTTTCAAAGTGTGCATTTTGGTTGGAAGAAGTTCAATTCCTCGGTCACATAGTGAACAAAGAAGGTATTAAGGTGGATCCGGCAAAGATAGAAACTGTTGAAAAGTGGGAAACCCCAAAAACTCCGAAACACATACGCCAATTTTTAGGACTAGCTGGTTACTACAGAAGGTTCATCCAAGACTTTTCCAGAATAGCAAAACCCTTGACTGCATTAACGCATAAAGGGAAGAAATTTAAATGGAATGATGAACAAGAGAAAGCGTTTCAGTTATTGAAGAAAAAGCTAACTACGGCACCTATATTGTCATTACCTGAAGGGAATGATGATTTTGTGATTTATTGTGACGCATCAAAGCAAGGTCTCGATTGTGTATTAATGCAACGAACGAAGGTGATTGCTTATGCATCTAGACAATTGAAGATTCACGAGCAAAATTATACGACGCATGATTTGGAATTAGGCGCGGTTGTTTTTGCATTAAAGACTTGGAGGCACTACTTATATGGGGTCAAAAGTATTATATATACCGACCACAAAAGTCTTCAACACATATTTAATCAGAAACAACTGAATATGAGGCAGCGTAGGTGGATTGAATTATTGAATGATTACGACTTTGAGATTCGTTACCACCCGGGGAAGGCAAATGTGGTAGCCGATGCCTTGAGCAGGAAGGACAGAGAACCCATTCGAGTAAAATCTATGAATATAATGATTCATAATAACATTACTACTCAAATAAAGGAGGCACAACAAGGAGTTTTAAAAGAGGAAAATTTAAAGGATGAAATACCCAAAGGATCGGAGAAGCATCTTAATATTCGGGAAGACAGAACCCGGTATAGGGCTGAAAGGATTTGGGTACCAAAATTTGGAGATATGAGAGAAATGGTACTTAGAGAAGCTCATAAAACCAGATACTCAATACATCCTGGAACGGGGAAGATGTACAAGGATCTCAAGAAACATTTTTGGTGGCCGGGTATGAAAGCCGATGTTGCTAAATACGTAGGAGAATGTTTGACGTGTTCTAAGGTCAAAGCTGAGCATCAGAAACCATCAGGTCTACTTCAACAACCCGAAATCCCAGAATGGAAATGGGAAAACATTACCATGGATTTCATCACTAAATTGCCAAGGACTGCAAGTGGTTTTGATACTATTTGGGTAATAGTTGATCGTCTCACCAAATCAGCACACTTCCTGCCAATAAGAGAAGATGACAAGATGGAGAAGTTAGCACGACTGTATTTGAAGGAAGTCATCTCCAGACATGGAATACCAATCTCTATTATCTCTGATAGGGATGGCAGATTTATTTCAAGATTCTGGCAGACATTACAGCAAGCATTAGGAACTCGTCTAGACATGAGTACTGCCTATCATCCACAAACTGATGGGCAGAGCGAAAGAACGATACAAACGCTTGAAGACATGCTACGAGCATGTGTTATTGATTTCGGAAACAGTTGGGATCGACATCTACCGTTAGCAGAATTTTCCTACAACAACAGCTACCATTCAAGCATTGAGATGGCGCTGTTTGAAGCACTTTATGGTAGAAAGTGCAGGTCTCCGATTTGTTGGAGTGAAGTGGGGGATAGACAGATTACGGGTCCGGAGATTATACAAAAAACTACCGAGAAGATCATCCAAATTCAACAACGGTTGAAAACCGCCCAAAGTCGACAAAAGAGCTACGCTGACATTAAAAGAAAAGATATATAATTTGAAATTAGAGAGATGGTCATGCTTAAAGTTGCACCTTGGAAAGGCGTTGTTCGATTTGGTAAACGAGGGAAATTAAATCCAAGGTATATTGGACCATTCAAGATTATTGATCGTGTCGGACCAGTAGCTTACCGACTTGAGTTACCTCAACAACTCGCGGCTGTACATAACACTTTCCACGTCTCGAATTTGAAGAAATATTTTGCTAAATAAGATCTCACTATTCCGTTAGATGAAATCCAAATCAACGAAAAACTCCAATTCATCGAAGAACCCGTCGAAATAATGGATCGTGAGGTTAAAAGACTTAAGCAAAACAAGATACCAATTGTTAAGGTTTGATGGAATGCTCGTAGAGGACCCGAGTTCACCTGGGAGCATGAAGATCAGATGAAGAAGAAATACCCGCATCTGTTTCCAGAAGATTCGTCAACACCTTCAACAGCTTAAAATTTCGGGACGAAATTTATTTAACGGGTAGGTACTGTAGTGACCCGAACTTTTCCATGTTTATATATATTAATTGAGATTGATATTTACATGATTAAATGTTTCCAACATGTTAAGCAATCAAACTTGTTAAGACTTGATTAATTGAAATATGTTTCATATAGACAATTGACCACCCAAGTTGACCGGCGATTCACGAACGTTAAAACTTGTAAAAATGACATGACGATATATATATATGGATATACATATGGTTAACATGAGATTATGATAAGTAAGTATCTCCATAAGTATATTAACAATGAGTTATATACATATAAACAAGACTACTAACTTAAGGATTTCGAAACGAGACATATATGTAACGATTATCGTTGTAACGACATTTAAATGTATATATATCATATTAAGATATATTAATATATCATAATATTATGATAATATAATAATTTAACATCTCATTAGATATAATAAACAACGGGGTAACAACATTAATTGAGATCGTTAACTTAAAGGTTTCAAAACAACACTTACATGTAACGACTAACGATGACTTAACGACTCAGTTAAAATGTATATACATGTAGTGTATTTAGATGTATTAAAATACTTTTGGAAGACTTCAAGACATATATCAAAACACCCATACTTAACGAAAATGGTTACAGTTACTTTCCCATTCTTTTCTTTCATCAAGAATTCTAGTCGTATTCTTACCCGTATTATACACAGCTTCAAAACGTACTTACTATGGGTATATACCAATAAGAACTTGCATGGGATTCCACTCTTGATTATGTCATGTATGACTAATCAATTTTAACTTCTACCATGAGCTAGTCAACTAACTAGAACTCCTTTTAACCCCACTCACCACTCACCAATTACCACTCATCATTCACTCTATTTCACTTCCAATTTTCTTTCTAATTCTCTCTCAACACACCCACACTATTATGAACGTATTTTTCCAGTAGTTAATCATCATCTTCATCAAAAATCACTTCAAGAATCAAGTTATAATCATCATAGGAAGAACACTTCAAGAACACTTCAAAAATCCCTTCAAGTTTACTAATTTACTTCCAAGCTTTCTAATCCATTCCAAGTAATCATCTAAGATCAAGAAACATTTGTTATATACAGTAGGTTATCTTTCTTATTCAAGATAATATTCATATTCAAACTTTGATTCAATTTCTATAACTATAAACTATCTTAATTCGAGTAAAAATCTTACTTGAACTAGTTTTTGTGTCATGATCCTACTTCAAGAACTTTCAAGCCATCCAAGATCCTTTGAAGCTAGATCATTTCTTGTTACTTTAAGTAGGTTTACCTACTAAAATTGAGGTAGTAATGATGTTCATAACATCATTCGATTCATATATATAAAACTATCTTATTCGAAAGTTTAAACTCGTAATCACTAGAACATAGTTTAGTTAATTCTAAACTTGTTCGCAAACAAAAGTTAATCCTTCTAACTTGACTTTTAAAATTAACTAAACACATGTTCTATATCTATATGATATGCTAACTTAATGATTTAAAACCTGGAAACACGAAAAACACCGTAAAACCGGATTTACGCCGTCGTAGTAACACCGCGGGCTGTTTTGGGTTAGTTAATTAAAAACTATGATAAACTTTGATTTAAAAGTTGTTATTCTGAGAAAATGAATTTTATTATGAACATGAAACTATATCCAAAAATTATGGTTAAACTCAAAGTGGAAATATGTTTTCTAAAATGGTCATCTGGACGTCGTTCTTTCGACTGAAATGACTACCTTTACAAAAACGACTTGTAACTTATTTTTCCGACTATAAACCTATACTTTTTCTATTTAGATTCATAAAATAGAGTTCAATATGAAACCATAGCAATTTTATTCACTCAAAACGGATTTAAAATGAAGAAGTTATGGGTAAAACAAGATTGGATAATTTTTCTCATTTTAGCTACGTGAAAATTGGTAACAAATCTATTCCAACCATAACTTAATCAACTTGTATTGTATATTATGTTATCTTGAGATACCATAGACACGTATACAATGTTTCCACCTATCATGTCGACACATCTATATATATTAAACAAAACGTTCCCACAAGTGACGGAGTCGGTAATTGGGGTAAGAAATGAGGTTTTTAGATTGTTACAGGACTGTTGGACATTACGTAACCCTCGTCCCTTTGACGACGTTACAACACGCTGTCTTATCAACGGCCATAACGGTTATGTTCCACAAGACCAAGGATGGGAAGTAATCCTAGTAAAACCAGAATGCATGACTTGTTTCTGGACGTATGAATTACGTGTCTTTAGTGCCTTTGCTGAACGACTTGTGTACTAGCTAGAATTATCTTCACAACCATCTTGTATCAAATTTATTGTGTGCTATATTTCCTGCTATATGTAAAATAAGCGGTATTGTAATTTTGTAAAATATTGTGTAAAAGTTTGAACGCGAAATATTATTATAATCAGTTTTTCATATAGAATTGTAGTAGTTGAATTGTATATTAGCTACTAAGTATGAACTTAACGGGTAGGTACTACCCGAATTTAAACTTATAAAAAAGCTATTATGAAGAAAAAGCTTTTATAAATGAGTTCATATTATGCTACGAAATACTATTAACTACTCTTAATATTCTGTATGATTAACTTGTTCCATTTGACTATTTTGAAGGAAATGGCACCGACTACTCGACACGCCGTGAATATGAATGAAGAGGAATTCCGTACTTTTCTAGCTTCAAACATAGCCGCAGTACAGGCTGCGCTACATACCAACAATAACCGTTATTCTTTATTGATTAACTAACCAATTAAACACAGTTTAATATTCAAGCATGTAATTTAAATAGAGTGAAAGGTAATTTTTCAATTGTTATTCTTTATTGATTAAATCACAAAGAATTACAACTATCCTTGGCGGAATGATAGTTGGTTGATACAGATTTACTGTAAGACCCGAATATTTTATTGTACATATGTGTGTATAAGTTATTCAAGTTGTGGGGTTTAAGTTGTATTTAATTAAAAGGCAAAAGAAGCTGAACTGGGCATTACGGGCTGACAGCTCACTTTGTTTTTAATCAAGATATTTTGAGGGCATTTTGGTAAAACCACTTAAGGTCCGACTTTAACTATTGGATCAGTTGTTTGGAGTGTCATTTACTCCATATTCACCTTCCTTATCATCTTCCAATCAATTTTAGAGAGAGAGTTAGATTCTAGAGTGAGAGAGCTCAAATTAAGGAAGAAGAAGCTCGAATCGGGTCAAAGTGCAAGCACTAAAGTTGTTCATCTCCTCATTAGCTACGTTTTGATAGTTGTGGTAAGCCCTAAACCTAACTTCCTTATTTTAATTGTTAAAGAGTTAAGGTTTGTGTGACTGATGAACAATAAGACCCATATGTTAGTGAATTGGGTGTTTTGGGTGAATTTGGGTTATGTTGACTCAAAGATGACTAACTAGGGTTTTTCAAGTATTAATTATTGTTAATAAACCTTAATTAGTTAGTAAATTGCTAGAACACCAATATTTATGTAAATGGGTGTTAAGTGGGTTAGTGGATGACCCGAAATGGGGGTGTTGACCTTAAATTGGTCAAATGGGTCAAAATGGACCTAAGTTAGTTAATGATTGAGATTAATGCTTAAACCTAATGTTAAAAGGTGTTAAGATGCCACTCGAGGTGAAGCATCGATGTGTTAAGGTGCCACCTAGGGGTGTAGTGTTGAGGTGTTAAGACACCACTCCGTAAAATAATGAGTGAAGCATCGAGGTGTTAAGATGCCACTCGGGGTGAAGTGCCGAGGTGTTAAGGTTCCACCCTAAGGGTTAGTGATACGAGGTGTTAAGTACCCTAACGGATGTTATGAACACCGATGGCATTTTCGCGAGCGTCATTCCCTTGTACGATTGGTTAACCATGGTTATTTGTGTTGTAAGTGTAAGCATAATATATTATTCGAATTATATTACATGCGTTGCATATGCTAGCTTGTGGTATTGGAGATTTCTAGCTTGTATTCGAGATTATAAGCTAATTGTGTTGCTAGCATGTATGCGGAGTTTGAGTAAGTGATTTGCAAGTAGGTATATTATATATGTATGTGTATAATTATTGCATTCACTAAGCTTTGCTTACCCTCTCGTTGTTTACCTTTTTATAGGTTCGGTTGTGGACAAGGGTAAGGGCATCATCTTGGATTAAAGATCCCGTCGTTGTTAGAGAATGCTTTTGGGATTTTTAGCTTTTGGAGTTTGACCGAGACTTGGGTAGTTTAATCCCAAACACCATGCTCATAGTGTAGTTTGGTACTTAAAGTTTTTGATGGTCGAAACTCATATTTTGAATTAAACTCGTAAAAACGGCCGATGTGGGCCCCGCTTCGTAAAACTCATTTTATTAATGGAATGTGTTAGTTTTACATATTTGAATATGTTGTTAAAAGCGTTTTGTCTAATTATGTCGGGAAGTGGCCAATCTTTTTAGCATTTCAAGACTTTTGGGACAGACCAGAATGGCGCGCCGCGCGACCTCCTGGCGCGACGCGCCATATGCTGTTCCAGGAAAAAAAAATTATTTGATATTTTCCGCGGGTTCGTTTGTATTTTGGTTTGGGTCGTTACAAGTGGTATCAGAGCATAGTCTAAGGGATTTAGGTGACTTGAGATAGGTGCCTAGACTTAGACTTTTATGTGTGCTTATTTGTGCGGGACTTGTAGGATTTCGGGTCAGAACGGGAATTCTGATAGTGTCCTAGTTTATGGGTGGACTAACGTATATATTAATATGCGGATATTATTAATATATTTTGTATTTGTGTTGGGTTATATCATTGAGCAAATCGGTCGTGGTACTAACGAGTGAATACAGCGTGTACGCGTAATAATGATTAGCTACCATTTTTACGGGTGCAAATCGTATTTGACAAGTGATGTAAGACGATTGCCGAGCAAGATGAGTCGGGATTATACGTAGGATTGTACTCGTTCGTTGCCTAGTCGATTGCATTCTTTAGAATGAAGACGGAAGAGATATATGGAATGGACGGGCCTATTCATGAGGGGAAGGATGAGTTAACCTTAAGGATTGATGCGGAGTTCGAACGCTATTTTTTGATTTTCGCCGACAAGGTTAAGCAAGTTCTCCAAGAGTCGTTCGAGGGAATAGTGACCGAGATGGTCCGAGACCAAGTGCCTAAGGTCGTGAAGGAAGAGTTAGAAAAGAGATTTCCTAAACCTCAAGGTTACGGTGACGAAGGAGCAACTATGGGGATTGAATCTCATGCTTCAAAATTTGCTGATCACTCTTTGGGTAAGAGAAAGTTCGAATCAAGAGGTGCTCCTAGTAAAAAGGCAAGAAGTACGCCCGAAGGTGTTGAAAAAGTGAAGAAGAGGAGTAAGAGAGGTTATGGGCCTACGTGCTTTAGGTGTGGAGGACGAGGTCATTGGGCACGGGATTGTACGAGTGTACCTTTAAGCGCGATCAAGTGCTTTATTTGCCAAAAGAAGGGACACCAAAAGTCAGAGTGTTCCAAATCGTTTGTCGATCGAGTTAGAAGGTTAGAGCGTGACTATCTGATGATCAGTGAAGCGCACGGGTCCAAAGATGGTGTTTCAGGTATTTTCGTCTTTGGTACAAATATGCCTTATTGTTGTTGTGTGCCGATGGATTCGTGTATGTATTAGAGACTTAAACTTTGATTCGGGATCTAATTAGGCTAAAGTGAACTCGGTGAAGATTCGGTATGTTGGTGCTATTAACGATAGTGCACAAGGGTAGCGCTTGAGTCATTGACTTATGAGAATGCCACTTGGGGACGAACGCATTAGTGTAAATACGGGGTATTGTTAGGGGTAGCATTCCCAATGGAATTACCCTATATTGATATTTGGGTTGACGGATGAGGGACTTAAGTTTCTAAGCATTCCTAGGATGGAGTGAGGGGTTTGGTTTTACCAACCTATATAATTGGGCTTTAGTGTTAGTTAATAACGCGTGTTCGTTTTGGTGTCGAAAGTTGGAGAACCGTAAGGTTCATGTAGTGACCCGAACTTTTCCGAACCTTTCTATGATTATATGTTTAATGAAAACTATATTTACATGATTAAATGTTTCCAACATGTTAAGCAATCAAACTTGTTAAGACTTGGTTAATTGAAACAGAAATTTTGTAAACGTCTGATTACCCAGTTTGACCAATGATTCACGAACGCTATAAGTTGTATATGACATGATGATACATAAATGAATAAATATATATGTTTAACATGATATAATGATTATCAAGTATCTCATTAAAAATAGTAACAATAAGTTATATACTTAAAAAGGAGACTATTGACGTATGAAACTCGAAACGATACATATAACGATTATCGTTATAACCACGTCTTACTAAATATATTTGAAGCATATTAATACATTGTTATATTATATATAACATGATAATATGATAATTAAATATATCATCAAGTGTATTAACAATGAACTACATAAGTGAAAACAAGACTACTAACTTAAGGTTTTCGAAACGAGACATATATGTAACGATTATCGTTGTAACGACATTTAAATGTATATATCATATTAAGATATATTAATATATCATAATATCATGATAATATAATAATTTAAAATCTCATTTGATATTATAAACTTTGGGTTAACAACATTTAACAAGATCGTTAACCTAAAGGTCTCAAAACAACACTTACATGTAACGACTAACGATGACTTAATGACTCAGTTAAAATGTATATACATGTAGTGTTTTAATATGTATTCATACACTTTCGAAAGACTTCCATCCACTTATCAAAATACTTCTACTTAACAAAAATGCTTACAATTACATCCTCGTTCAGTTTCATCAATAATTCTACTCGTATGCACCCGTATTCGTACTCGTACAATACACAGCTTTTAGATATATGTACTATTGGTATATAAACTCCAATGATCAGCTCTTAGAAGCCCATGTGAGTTACCTAACACATGTGGGAACCATCATTTGGCAACTAGCATGAAATATCTCATAAAATTACAAAAATATGAGTAATCATTCATGACTTATTTACATGAAAATAAAATTACATATCCTTTATATCTAATCCATACACCAACGACCAAAAACACCTACAAAAACTTTCATTCTTCAATTTTCTTCATCTAATTGATCTCTCTCAAGTTCTAACTTCAAGTTCTAAGTGTTCTTCATAAATTCTACAAGTTCTAGTTACATAAAATCAAGAATACTTTCAAGTTTGCTAGCTCACTTCCAATCTTGTAAGGTGATCATCCAACCTCAAGAAATCTTTGTTTCTTACAGTAGGTTATCATTCTAATACTAGGTAATAATCATATTCAAACTTTGGTTCAATTTCTATAACTATAACAATCTTATTTCAAGTGATGATCTTACTTGAACTTGTTTTCGTGTCATGATTCTGCTTCAAGAACTTCGAGCCATCCAAGGATCCGTTGAAGCTAGATCCATTTTTCTCTTTTCCAGTAGGTTTATCCAAGGAACTTAAGGTAGTAATTATGTTCATAACATCATTCGATTCATACATAAAAAGCTATCATATTCGAAGTGGTAAACTAGTAATCACTAGAACATAGTTTAGTTAATTCTAAACTTGTTCGCAAATAAAGTTAATCCTTCTAACTACACTTTTAAAATCAACTATACACATGATCTATATCTATATGATATGCTAACTTAATGATTTAAAACCCGAAAACAAGATAAACACCATAAAACCGGATTTACGCCGTCGTAGTTACAACCGGGGGCTGTTTTGGTTTGGATAATTAAAAACTATGAAAAACTTTGATTTAAAAGCTATACTTCTGGGAAAATGATTTTTCTTATGAACATGAAACCATATCCAAAAATCATGGATAAACTCAAAGTGAAAGTATGTTTTTCAAAACAGTCATCAAGATGTCGTTCTTTCGACGGAAATGACTACCTCTTTCAAAAAAGACTTGTAACTTGTATTTACAACTATAAACCTATATCTTTTCTGTTTAGTTTCATAAATTCAAGTTCAATACGAAACCGTGGCCGCTTAAATCACTCAAAATGGATTAGAAACGAAGAAATTGCGAGCAAAACAAAATTGGTAAAAACTACTCATTTTAGCTACGTGAAAATTGGTAACAAATCTATTTCAACCATAACTTAATCAACTTGTATTGTATATTATGTAATCTTGAGATACCATAGACACGTATACAATGTTTCGACCTATCATGTCGACACATCTATATATATTTCGGAACAACCATAGACACTCTATATGTGAATGTTGGAGTTAGCTATACAGGGTTGAGGTTGATTCCAAAATATATATAGTTTGAGTTGTGATCAATACTGAGATATGTATACACTAGGTCGTGGATTGATTCAAGATAATATATATCAATTTTTTTTCTGTACATCTAACGTTGGACAACTAGTTGTAGGTTACTAACGATGACAGCTGACTTAATAAACTTAAAACATCAAAATGTATTAAAAGTGTTGTAAATATATTTTGAATATACTTTGATATATATGTACATATTTGTTATAGGTTCGTGAATCGACCAGTGGCCAAGTCTTACTTCCCGACGAAGTAAAAAATCTGTGAAAGTGAATTATAGTCCCACTTTTAAAATCTAATATTTTTGGGATGAGAATACATGCAGGTTTTATAAATGATTTACAAAATAGACACAAGTACGTGAAACTACATTCTATGGTTGAATTATCAAAATCGAATATGTCCCTTTTTATTAAGTCTGGTAATCTAAGAATTAGGGAACAGACACCCTAATTGACGCGAATCCTAAAGATAGATCTATTGGGCCTAACAAACCCCATCCAAAGTACTGGATGCTTTAGTACTTCGAAATTTATATCATATCCGAAGGGTGTCCCGGAATGATGGGGATATTCTT
This sequence comes from Rutidosis leptorrhynchoides, assembly GCF_046630445.1. Taxonomy (NCBI): domain Eukaryota; kingdom Viridiplantae; phylum Streptophyta; class Magnoliopsida; order Asterales; family Asteraceae; genus Rutidosis; species Rutidosis leptorrhynchoides. The sequence continues at coordinate 292,492,233 of NC_092338.1, forward strand.
ATATATGCATCTTGTTAATGTCGGTTACCAGGTGTTCACCATATGAATGATTTTTATCTCTATGTATGGGATGTATATTGAAATATGAAATCTTGTGGTCTACTGTTACGATTTGATATTGGTGTCGTAGCGTGGGGGTACGAAATAGTTTATATTTTACTAGGAAAAACTATTAAATACGATACATTTTTACACAAGTTATTTATTTATTTACAGATGGGATATACCTAAACCTTGCTACAACACTATAGGAAGTGTACCTAATCGTAGAGTAGTATAGTTTTTAGTAAGTCCGGTTCGTTCCACAGGGAGACGGTTACACTATATTTTTATATAATTACATTTGTACAAAAATATATAAATATATTTATATATATAATAATATATAAAAGGGGGGTTTACCGTTTAATGACCGGTTTGTCGATTTTATATTTTAAGCGAAGCGCAAAGTAAATTTAATTAACAAAATAAAATAAATAACAAAAAATATAAATGACGAATAATTAAAGGTGCGATGAAATATAAAATAAAATAATTATGCTTATTTAAACTTCCGTAATCATGATGTTTGATGTGTTGATTTTAGTTTTATGCCCATGGGTTAATTGTCCTTTGTCCTGGATTATTTAATATATCCGTCTGGTTTTTGTCCATAACAGTCCATCAGTCATAAATATAAAGTGCGAGTGTCCTCGTCAAATTATCCTTATGCCCGAAGTTAAATATTCCAACTAATTGGGGACTTAAACTGTAACAAGGTTTTAATACTTTGTTTAATAATTACACCAGGATATCGACTGCGTGTAACCCAAGGTTTTAATACTTTGTTATCAATTATGCCAAGTGTCCTTGTACATAATTTCACCCCTGTTTTAATAATTCCATAGACTATTAATCCATTCCCGTGTCCGGTTAAATGAACGATTACTCGTACATATAAATACCCCACCCATCGTGTCCGATCGAGTGTATATGGTTATTTATAGGGACGTCCAATTGTAAATCTTTATATTAAAATTAACAAACTATCATTTAGTTAAACAAATATAAAGCGCATTAATAGCCCATAGTCTAATTTCCACAAGTGTCGTTCTTTTGTCCAAACCCCAATTATGGTACAAAGCCCAATTACCCAATTTTAGTAATTAGCCCAACATCATGATTACTTCGTTTTAAATAAGCATAATAATAATTTAGTTATGAGACATTAATTTAAAAAGGAGAACATAACTTACATTGAGTATTTATCGCGTAGTGTTACACGGACAGAATTTCGACTTCAAAACCCGTAAAAATAACCTTTACATAACCCGAACTAATCTAATATAAAACTACCCTATACTATATATATATATATATATATATATATATATATATATATATATATATATATATATATATATATATATATATATATATATTATATATATTTATTTATTATATATTACGGAGTATTATTATTATTATTTATTTTTTATATATTAAAATCGAACGAATGCATGGCCTTTTATAGGCGTTTTGATTTCTGACAGCTCCGCGAGTCGCGGCCCATTTGGCCTTCAAACTTCGCGAGTCGCGGAGTTTGATTTTCCAGCTCACATGATTTTGGAACCTTGCTTGTCGACATAATTTATATATAAATATAAAATATAAATAATTAATATAATTATTTATATATTATATTATATTCTTGTACATAGTAGACTTGTAATTTTTGGTCCATTGCATCGGGCGTTGATAGTTGACTCATGTCCCGGTTCCGGATTTTCGAACGTCCTTGCGTACAATTTAATATCTTGTACTTTGCATTTTGTAACTTGTACTCTTGTCATTTTTAGACGTTTTTCATCAATAAATTGAACCTTTTGAATTGTATCTTGTACATTTGAGCTTTTTGGACGTTTGTGTCTTCAAATCTTCGTTTTCGCCTTTTGTCTTCGCACTTATTTAATATAAACGATTACAACTTAAAATAGAACAATTACAACTAAATAATTTACATATTGGGAGGATATTGCTACAAAATATATGTTCATTTGGAGCACTATCAAATATCCCCACACTTGAACGTTGCTTGTTCTCAAGCAATACATAACTTGAAATAATATAATACATCACACGAATCACTTCTTTATTCTTTTCACTTTGTACATCAGTGATTTTGATATGGCGGTATAAATAATGATAGTAACAATAGAACCATGGTTAAAGGTGGGTGTGTCATCCACAGTTGCCTCGGGTTTAGGTCAACGACACTTGCAATCAAATAGCCGATTTACTTTCGGTTTCCAAAGCAAAGTGCACATTTGAAAGGCTGTTTACAGTCCCACATGACTATGAAAATGTAGATCCTTAAGGAAATTGGATCTTTATGAAAACATTTGATCTTTTGAAAATTCAATCTAGCTTTTACCCTAGATAAGTTTTCCGAAATAACCCTTCACCGGTGTTTGCAAAATGATTTTTTTGTGGGTTTTGTGGGTTTCAGATTTGAAAATTTTGGCTCAAAACTTATGGTTTTGTGTCACCCACTTGCTAACCTTGTATTAGGAAAGCAACACGTCCAGTTTACTTGTCCCGTATATTACCTTTCGGTAAACTACCGTCCGGTTGTAAAGGAAAACGATGAACAAGCAACTGTTAAGGCAATGTCCCGTGACTTGCTTTTAATTATGGTCTATAACGTGTCGGACGCAATTACTATCCTTTGTAGGAGCAATAGTAAAGCTCACCCTTATAATTTTTTGGTCTGGCACAAGGTCCTGCTTCGACCATGCTATGCAACCACCGTTCTTACGGTTGACACCCGATTTGGTTCAGGTGACCTTATGAATTCCAGGTGAATTCCTAGGATTTTACGTTCAATGGTAATGAACGCATTGAAAATAGGTTTTCAGAAAACAAATCGGTTTGTAATTTTAATCAAAATATTTTCTCGTTCAAGCTTGAGTTTAGATATCATTGAATTCCATGAGTTTGTAATTCTCAATCTTTAAGGTCAATCTCAAGGATTGAGTAATATCAGTCTTAGAAGCTGATTTTTAATCTTTAAGGAGATTATCCTTTCTGGGGATCTAATTCATTAGTCTTATCAAGCTAATTTGCACGGTGCCCCCATTGTACGAGATAAATCCTTCTCATGGTTAGGATAAATCTGACCACTTGGCGATCCTGTTTGATGCTGAGGTCTGTGGATTTCCTGCTGATTTTAGTGATGACTTTTCTAGATTTTTCGTCAACCTACAGCTGGTCTGAACGACAACTTCTTGACCTAAATCAAGAAGCGCGTGTCTTTTTCGGAAGACTTTACTTCCTTTAAATGATGGAATTGATTCATCGTGTAGATCCATCTTTCATTACAGTAAATCGGGTAAAACAGTTAATTTAGTCCAAAACAAAAGCACCTGCAATAACTTTACGGAAACAGGTGATAGATAATTTTTTATTGAATAACTTGGTATATTCTCCCCACACTTGGCTTTTATTTATTATGTTCTTTGCCTTTTTATTCTCTTATATTCCATTTTAAATGAATTCAAGCGTTTTGGGTTGTTTCTCAATTTATGTCCTTTCCGAGGTAACGATAATTTTGGTATTAACACCTAGTTTTCATCGTTCATAAATATGTATAAACATGATTTTGAATTCATTTAGTTGAAATTTTTTCAAATTTTCACAAAATTTGGCAAATAAAACCAAGTGTAAACCCGAGAGAATTTATAATCCTTCCCCACACTTAAGATCATGCAATGCCCTCATTTGCATGAAATCAGACTATAATTATAAATTCATGAGGGTGATTAGTGTAGAAAGTAGTTAAAGATACCATAAAATTGCAGGATGATAGATGGTGCACCTCATCGTTCATTCCTTCTTGTTTTATCACACATGTTTTTCTTCAAAAACGGTTGCTTTTCTGAACTGTTTGATAATTTTTGAAAATGCGTCTTTTACCCTAATAGTGCATTTTTATTAACTAGTTATGCACTAAACCGATCCCCTAATTTAACGTTAAGTGGGGTTAGACTTCCCCACACTTAGCTGACGACATGTGAAGTCGGTAGAATAAGTTCCACGAATTAAAATAGTGAGCCAGTTATTTATATCTCGGGTGGTGTATGATATATCAATGGGTTTAAAGTTTAGACTCACCCGATCGTCACTACTTAATTCTTTTTTTAAGTGTAGCTTTTAGTAAATGGATATGTCTCTTTTCTGGTTCTTGGTCAAATGGATCGATATACACCGACATACATATTATAGGGTGGACAATTTCTAACGTTTCCTTCTGTTCATTCTCGGGATCAAAGGTTTCACCTCTATTACCCAATTGTGTGAAATTCGAGGTGTCATTATCTATTACAGCTCGTAGTTCATTTTCGGTGGATGACTCGTCTATTGAGAATATTGGGTTGGAAGGTTGTGGAATGGTGAATTTCGGGATCAAAGCAAATTCTTCTTCATTAATGGTACTTATTGGTCTCACCATTTTGGTCTCGGGGGTAAAATTTTCAACGTTATCGTTTTTCCAAGAGTACCAATTTGTCACCCTTACTTCTTCTTCATTCATTGATGGATCGATGATTTTGTCGGTAGAGGCTAATGTGTCGATATGTTGTGAAATTGGTAAAACTGAATAAAAAGTATCATCGGGATAGTTGGTGATTTCGGAGCTCTCGAATTCATCAAAATTCGATGATATAAAATTTTCTTGCACAATACTCCTCAGATCAACAGGTGTGTAATCTGATAGGGTTTCAGCTTGCCAATTTACAAACTCTCTCATTTGTTCATTTTGAGCATCAAGTTCTTCGAGTTTGATTTTCATATAATCTAAAGAATTTTCAGGCACATAATTTTCCTCGTCTTCTGGTTGTTGAGTTTGGATATATTCTTGTGAATAATCCCAATTAGAATTGTATTCCTCATAATCGTTCCATTCAGGTTCCATGGGTGCATAATTTTCTATAGGAACGTAATAATAACATTCCCATGTTGAGTGATAATCTCCACAGATTTCACAACCAGTTATTGTTTTGTCATTCGTGATCCAAGATTGACCGAACGAATTGTCATCAACATCCTTTTGAGAGTATTGATTAAATTGATTTCGGATGTCATAAAGAGTTTCCAAAATATTCTCGAGATTTTTCATAATGCGCTTATTACCAAATTTTAGCTACAATGTGGTGCATTTACTTAATTATCCTATTAGTTATAAAAATAAAAATTATATAAGTTATCAAATTAATAGACTTTTCTGTTTTTGCTCACGTTTCGAATAGCCAATAGATGCAGCAGGGAGCCAGAACCCTTTAAATCGGAAGCTCACAACTCAGCCACTAACAAATCCAACTATTACTACGAAGCAGAAAATTTGGATGTCTATCAATTTAACCGCTTAAAATAATTTTTCGTTGAAATTTTAAAGAAATTATAGAGAAGAAATAGAGAAAATTCTAAGTCCTAAAAACTAGATCGTCGAGAAATAAGAAAGAAAAAGAATACGCGTCAAAAAACGTCGAAAAATAAAAATAAGAAAGAAAAACGTCAAAACTTAAAAGTCTAAAAATTATATCTAAAAAGTTGCGCCTAAAGGTCTAAAGGTAAATGCAATTTTATTCAGAAAACGGCAATTACTTAAAGGCACTAAAATCTATTTAAAACTAAAGCGAAAAACGGCTTTGCAAAATTCCAAAGTGCCTAAATCTTAATCTAAAGAAAAAGCACTTAAGGGATTTTACGGCAAAGCCTAAGAATCTATACATATAAAATAACTACGGAAAAACTAATTTTAAAACTAATTGCGAACGAAAAATATACAAAATATTACGATTACACTAAATAAAAGGATACAAATTATAAAAAGTGATAAAATTACTTATTTTTATAAAAAATATTATTTTTATATTTTTATTTTATAATAGTATTAATTTTTAAATATAAATAAAACTAATTAAAATTAATTATTACTAATTAATTAAAATTAAAACTAAATATTAAATTAATTAAACTAATTAGGGTTTTAAAAATAATAATAATTAATATACTCCGTATTAAATGCGATTAGGGTTCCGTGGTCAGGTCTGCCAGGGCGGCTCCGCGAGTCGCGGTGATCCGTACCAGAAAACCTCCGCAAGTCGCGGAGATTGAAAAACGTGTTTTTTTTAAATTTTATATTGTTTTTCTAAAATGATATATAAATATATTTATACAAAAATAAATTAAAAATATAGCGTTTCGCCGATTTTCTCCGGCAGCGGCGCCAAAAACTTGGTGTCGTAGCGTGGGGGTACGAAATAGTTTATATTTTACTAGGAAAAACTATTAAATACGATACATTTTTACACAAGTTATTTATTTATTTACAGATGGGATATACCTAAACCTTGCTACAACACTATAGGCAGTGTACCTAATCGTAGAGTAGTATAGTTTTTAGTAAGTTCGGTTCGTTCCACAGGGAGACGGTTACACTATATTTTTATATAATTACATTTGTACAAAAATATAAAAATATATATATATATATATATATATATATATATATATATATATATATATATATATATATATATATATATATATATATATATATATATATATATATATATATATATATATATATATATATATATATAAAATATATAAAAGGGGGTTTATCGTTTAATGACTGGTTTGTCGATTTTATATTTTAAGCGAAGCGTAAAGTAAATTTAATTAACAAAATAAAATAAATAAAAAAAATATAAATGACGAATAATTAAAGGTGCGATGAAATATAAAATAAAATAATTATGCTTATTTAAACTTCCGTAATCATGATGTTTGATATGTTGATTTTAGTTTTATGCCCATGGGTTAATTGTCCTTTGTCCTGGATTATTTAATATGTCCGTCTGGTTTTTGTCCATAACAGTCCATCAGTCATAAATATAAAGTGCGAGTGTCCTCGTCAAATTATCCTTATACCCGAAGTTAAATATTCCAACTAATTGGGGACTTAAACTGTAACAAGGTTTTAATACTTTGTTTAATAATTACACCAGGATATCGACTGCGTGTAACCCAAGGTTTTAATACTTTGTTATCAATTATGCCAAGTGTCCTTGTACATAATTTCACCCCTGTTTTAATAATTCCATAGACTATTAATCCATTCCCGTGTCCGGTTAAATGAACGATTATTCGTACATATAAATACCCCGCCCATCGTGTCCGATCGAGTGTATATGGTTATTTATAGGGACGTCCAATTGTAAATCTTTATATTAAAATTAACAAACTATCATTTAGTTAAACAAATATAAAGCCCATTAATAGCCCATAGTCTAATTTCCACAAGTGTCGTTCTTTTGTCCAAACCCCAATTATGGTACAAAACCCAATTACCCAATTTTAGTAATTAGCCCAACATCATGATTACTTCGTTTTAAATAAGCATAATAATAATTTAGTTATGAGACATTAATTTAAAAAGGAGAACGTAACTTACATTGAGTATTTATCGCGTAGTGTTACACGGACAGAATTTCGACTTCAAAACCCGTAAAAATAACCTTTACATAACCCGAACTAATCTAATATAAAACTACCCTATACTATATATATATATATATATATATATATATATATATATATATATATATATATATATATATATATATATATATATATATATATATATATATATATATATATATATATATATATATTATATATATATATATATATATTTATTATATATTACGGAGTATTATTATTATTATTTATTTTTTATATATTAAAATCGAACGAATGCATGGCCTTTTATAGGCGTTTTGATTTCTGACAGCTCCGCAAGTCGCAGCCCATTTGGCCTTCAAACTCCGCGAGTTGCGGAGTTCGATTTTCCATCTCACATGATTTTGGAACCTTGCTTGTCGACATAATTTATATATAAATATAAAATATAAATAATTAATATAATTATTTATATATTATATTATATTCTTGTGCATAGTAGACTTGTAATTTTTGGTCCATTGCGTCGGGCGTTGATAGTTGACTCATGTCCCGGTTCCGGATTTTCGAACGTCCTTGCGTACAATTTAATATCTTGTACTTTGCGTTTTGTAACTTGTACTCTTGTCATTTTTAGACGTTTTTCATCAATAAATTGAACCTTTTGAATTGTATCTTGTACATTTGAGCTTTTTGGACGTTTGTGTCTTCAAATCTTCGTTTTCGCCTTTTGTCTTCGCACTTATTTAATATAAACGATTACAACTTAAAATAGAACAATTACAACTAAATAATTTACATATTGGGAGGATATTGCTACAAAATATATGTTCATTTGGAGCACTATCAGATATATATAGGTTAAACCTATAACTCACCAACATTTTTGTTGACGTTTAAAGCATGTTTATTCTCAGGTGAATATTAAGAGCTTCCGCTGTTGCATACTAAAATAAGGATAAGATTTGGAGTCCATGTTTGTATGATATTATGTAAAAACTGCATTCAAGAAACATATGTCGATGTAATATATTTCTATTGTAAACCATTATGTAATGGTCGTGTGTAAACAGTATATTTTAGATTATCATTATTTGATAATCTACGTAATGCTTTTGAAACCTTTATTGATAAAATAAAGGTTATGGTTGTTTTAAAAATGAATGCAGTCTTTGAAAAACGTCTCATATAGAGGTCAAAACCTCGCAACGAAATCAATTAATATGGAACGTTTATAATCAATATGAACGTGACATTTCAGTTCATAGGTTGGATATGACTGAAGTCAATTAGTCGTGACATTGGTGGCATCGGATGAATGGAACAGTGTGAGGTGACGTACGAATCGTGAAATACTAGACTGGTAAATTTCATCTCCCTAACGAGATGGATGTGCAAGATTGTCGGGGATGCGGACACGGACTTAACGGGAACAAATCAAGGACGTTGTTTGATGGCAAGGATGTGAGTAACGCAATTGTTATGATAACTTTGTTCACTCTCTTTCCGGAAGGTAAGAATAGGTGTGTTGTTGTTCGTAAAAAAAAAAAATTCGGGTACAACGGGTCGAGTGAACTCGCTGGTTGGAAAGGCCTACCCTGCGGGTAGCGGCGTTCTTGATATACAAGGTATGAGTTATGTTAGCGTTAGGTCGTTGTTTAATTGATGCCAACGGAAGAAAGTGAGCGGCGGTTTTTTGGTGAAATGAATTCGCGAGGGATCGTGGACTATGATCGATGAGGAGATTGGTTGGATAGGTCGGCGTGTTGTGCCTTGACTCCGTTGCTTGAGTCTTCTGTTGTCTAGGCTTATTGCGTTGTGGTTTTGGGGTCGTTAAGCTCGTTCGAGTGAGACCCGCAAGCTTTGTAGATTGTGTGTGTATTGTTGCTCGTATGTGAGTTAATAACTAGTTGCTTGTGTGCGAGTGTTATTGGTTTAGTATGCACCGGGTGTTATATCACCATGTGAGAGTACGTGACGTGTAAATGTCTTATCGATAGTGTTGTGTTTTGATTTGGTGTAGCCGCGAGAGCTTAACTGAGCGTATAGTGATGAGACCGTGTAGGGCGTAGTCCCAATTGTTGTGTTGAGCTTTATGGTGAAACCAATTAGGCCGTAACCAGAGTATGGTGGTACGTTTAACGATAATAACTTATTATGATGTATTTGTATACATGTTAATTGACGGTTCGATTTCGGTGGCGGTTTTGTGATTATGTGGCGAGTGTTGTGCGCTCTTGACGGCCACTCTTTCCTTCTAGGAATTTGGGGGTGCACGCGGTATGCCGTTCGAGAGGCATTCCCGTTAACCCCGTTCGTATGCGAATAGGATCGTGGTGGTTAACTATCCTTATGTATGTAGGTAACCGGTTTAATGGTTATGACGAAGCTAGAAAGGTGTAAGCCTTGGTGTCGCTAGAAGTCATGGGCGTTGAGCCGTAACATTCTTTAGATTTGTGTGACTGCGTGTAGTCGGTTGGCGTGGGACACCAGGAGTAGACCCCGTATGGGTCGAGTCTTTGGAGGCTCGGTGTTAGTAATTGGAGTTGGACAACGCAACGTCAGGTGCCTTCTTATACCTGTTAGTGCAACTTTTGACTCCGATGGTGTGATTGCTTTGATTTGGGTACTACGAGGTGATTTAGTGTATGTTTATTTGGGTTTATCTCTATGTTGACCGCGTTTGACTTATGATAGGTGATGAGTGATTTCCGGAAGGATTAGCTCTTCGTTAACTACTTTTGGTTGTGATTGATGGTGAGCGGTTTCGGAAAGAACCGTTATTTGCAGGTTTATGATGATTAATTGCCCGTATAAATTGTGCACATAGCCGTTTTGTGCACATGGTGGTGAGTAATAGCCATTTTTGGACACTTGAGTTTTGTGTGAAATAACCTTCATGCGTTTAGTATTGAGAACTATTGGTTGTTTTATACGCAAATGGTGGGTTCGGGAGGACCATATTCTGTGATTAGTGATGCGATAGCCATGTTTCGCTCACATGTTGTTAAGGGGTGGCAGCTGCCATTTTGTACACATTGGGTTTTGTGTTGCCATAGTCGATTTGGACGTTAGCGGTTTTGGTCGCTTGCTTACGATATTACGATAGTTGCGTACTAGCCATGTTTGCCCACTACTAAGGAAGTTAGGTAATAAGTTTAATCCATAAGGATTCGCTTTTGTTCGGTTTTCATCATTTTGAGTTGTTGACTTTAGGTTGAGACTTGGTTGTTTTTAGCATTGTACTTGGTAAGGGTACGCTCAGGGATTGATATCTCGGTACGAGGTCGATTGAGTTTTTCCCGATTGGAGGGATTGAGCAAATTCTTGTGCTCGGATTTGTGAATTTTAATAAATCACGGGTGACGATTTGGTTATTAATGGTGACTATTAGAGAAGGATTGCCTAGAGAAGTTGGAAGAATACGTGGCGATTTCGCGTATTCTCAGTGATCGTTATAGACTTCGAATGTTGTGTGTATTACACATTTCTGAATGCATGCAAATGTGTACTTAGTTTGGATTAATCTTTGGGTTAATGTGTAATGTGGTGGAATTCGGATTGTAACGGTTGTTGAGGACCATAGAGTGCGGTTCCGGGTGGTTAAGTGACGAGGATCACGAGGACATGATCGATTCTAAGTGGGGGAGAGTTGTAAGACCCGAATATTTTATTGTACATATGTGTGTATAAGTTATTCAAGTTGTGGGGTTTAGGTTGTATTTAATTAAAAGGCAAAAGAAGCTGAACTGGGCATTTGGCACGCCGCGCGGCCTTATGGAGCGCCGCACCATTACCGGCTGACAGCTCACTTTGTTTTTAATCAAGATATTTTGAGGGCATTTTGGTAAAACCACTTAAGGTCCGAATTTAAGGCTTGGATCAGTTGTTTGAAGTGTCATTTACTCAATATTCACCTTCCTTATCATCTTCCAATCAATTCTAGAGAGAGAGTTAGATTCTAGAGTGAGATAGCTCAAATTTAAGAAAGAAGAAGCTTGAATCGGGTCAAAGTGCAAGCACTAAAGTTGTTCATCTCCTCATTTGCTACGTTTTGATAGTTGTGGTAAGCCCTAAACCTAACTTCCTTGTTTTAATTGTCAAAGAGTTAGGGTTTGTGTGAGTGATGAACAATAAGACCCATTTGTTAGTGAATTGGGTGTTTTGGGTGAATTTGGGTTATGTTGACTCAAAGATGACTAACTAGGGTTTTTCAAGTATTAATTGTTGTTAATAAACCTTAATTAGTTAGTAAATTGCTAGAACACCAATATTTATGTAAATGGGTGTTAAGTGGGTTAGTGGATGACCCGAAATGGGGATGTTGACCTTAAATTGGTCAAATGGGTCAAAATGGACCTAAGTTAGTTAATGATTGAGATTAATGCTTAAACCTAATGTTAAAAGGTGTTAAGATGCCACTCGGGGTGAAGCATCGAGGTGTTAAGGTGCCACCTAGGGGTGTAGTGTCGAGGTGTTAAGACACTACTCCGTAAAATAATGAGTGAAGCATCGAGGTGTTAAGATGCCACTCGGGGTGAAGTGACGAGGTGTTAAGGTGCCACCCTAGGGGTTAGTGATACGCGGTGTTAAGTACCCTAACGGATGTTATGAACACCGATGGCGTTTTCGCGAGCGCCATTCCCTTGTACGATTGGTTAACCATGGTTATTTGTGTTGTAAGTGTAAGCATAATATATTATTCGAATTATATTACATGCGTTGCATATGCTAGCTTGTGGTATTGGAGATTTCTAGCTTGTATTCGAGATTATAAGCTAATTGTGTTGCTAGCATGTTTGCGGAGTTTGAGTAAGTGATTTGCAAGTAGGTATATTATATATGTATGTGTATAATTATTGCATTCACTAAGCTTTGCTTACCCTCTCGTTGTTTACCTTTTTATAGGTTCGGTTGTGGACAAGGGTAAGGGTATCATCTTGGATTAAAGATCCCGTCGTTGTTAGAGAATGCTTTTGGGATTTTTAGCTTTTGGAGTTTGACCGAGACTTGGGTAGTTTAATCCCAAACACCATGCTCGTAGTGTAGTTTGGTACTTAAACTTTTTGATGGTCGAAACTCATATTTTGAATTAAACTCGTAAAACGGCCGATGTGGGCCCCGCTTCGTAAAACTCATTTTATTAATGGAATGTGTTAGTTTTACATATTTGAATATGTTGTTAAAAGCGTTTTGTCTAATTATGTCGGGAAGTGGCCAATCTTTTTAGCATTTCAAGACTTTTGGGACAGACCAGAATGGCGCGCCGCGCGTGTGACGACCTGGAAATTTCCGACCAAATTTAAACTTAATTCTTATTTGATTTCGACACGATAAGCAAAGTCTGTAAAGTTGAGTCTCAAAAATTTTGAACTATTTTTATGAATCCATTTGACCTTTGACTTTTCCCGACGACTCACAATACGATTACTTGTAAATAGATATGTATATAATTATATATATATATATATATGTAAATAATAAAATGAAATATTATATATTGTAATTGTTAGAATTAATTACGTAAATAATAATAATATATAATAAATATTATTTAGAAAGTATATATACATATAGATAAAGTGTATAGAATATATATTTAGTGATTTCGAAGTTATTTAGTAAATAACGGTAACGCTCAATTGTCATTCAATTGATAGTAAACGAGTTAAAAAGGAACTTATGTGATTTTAAAATAAACGATGATCCGAAAATGAGTTTTATAAATTATAGGCTTATTAAAAATATAATAAATAATGAAACACACCAACTAGGTATGACGTCAAGAATTTTAAAAGGTTTAAAACAATATATATATATATATATATATATATATATATATATATATATATATATATATATATATATATATATATATATATATATAATTTTTATAAATATAAAATTAACCAATCATTGAATCATATTAAACTAAAATACATTGGGTTTTAGATAACAGATAAAAATTAAATACCAACCCGTGACTACACATTTAATACCCGAGTTTATTTAATTATTACACCGTGTTATATCTATACCCGTGATTAACTAGTAAAACACCCGTGACCTTATCTAATCTATCTATATTATTGCCCTTTCCAGATTCATTTTATCAAACACCCAATTTTTTCTCTCAAGAACACCCACTACTATTCATCATCATCATCAATCTTTTATCACTCAAGAACACCTTAAAAACTTGATGGATCATAAAATCTTTTATATATTCGGATTCCTCTCGAAGAGCTCTACACATCCATATCAACAATTTCATGATTTGTGTAAGTTTTAAAAACTCAAATTTTTGGGTTTTCATGTTTTTGTTACATATTAGGGTAGATATAGTGTCTATTGCTCAAGTCTATATGATTATACATGATTGTATGTGTTATATTGCTCGTTTGATGTGTTTATGTTTAATCCCGAATTTGTTTTGTGTGGTTACAGAAACTTGGTTTTCTTGAATGTTAAATATTATGATATAATTAAAATCCTCTCGAAAAATTAATAATTTTAGGCTTTAGATTCGCGTATTTTCATTACCGTATGCTTAAGATATGATTGATTGAAGTTTTTGTGATGAATATGTGATTATGTCGAATTCTGGAAAAATGGACATAGAATTGAATTTTAAACTGATCATAATTGTGTAGAGGATTTAAAAACACTCAAGTTAGACTAGGATATCATGCTATTTGGATTTGTAATACTCCCGTTATGCTTAATTGATCGTATATGAAAAACTGATTTGCTCAGTATTATAAAACTGACTTTTAAATTTATTTGAAGTATGATAGTGATTTAGGACTTTGCATATCTGAAAATTTCATATGTTTTAGTTAACGTTTCATCTAGGCCTTGCATCATTTGGATTTGTGAAGCTTGAGTAATGTGCTTGTCGAAATGGTAACCTGCATTCTGTCCAAATCTGTAACGTATGCACCTATAGTTTTATAGTAAGAGTTGTACACCTTTTAAGACCTTGGCCTTCTGTATTATCGAACTTTGTATGTTATGTGATAAATGTCTAGTTTATTGAAACCTCTGAAACCCGATACATTGTGCACACTAAGGCCGTAGATTTGGTAACTTCTGAATTGAGCTGAAACAGAATGTCCAAATTGATTGAATAAACTGCACCAATTGGCTAAACAAAAGTTTCTCATTTTTGGATATGTGGTAATTTGACTTGTCCTTGAACTAGGACCACTGACCTAGCTTGATTTGCATGTCCCTAGCTCCGGTTATAGCCATTACGAGATTGGTGCGCAGTCAGAAACTGATTTAGCGAACCATAAATGTACCTCTTCTGAAACCCGACTTGTAGACATCGTATGAGGCCCTGGCTAGACTTTTTGGAATCGATTTTGAGTCTACTTTTGATCTGGAGTTTTCCATGTTACCATGTTTTATGTGTTATGAATTATGTCCGTTGTTTGTATGACGCGCGTGAAAATTTGTGACAATACGTGTTAAGTACAAACTAAACAGGCCAATATGTTTAATTAACTTGAGTTCTGGAAAATGTAGATTTTATATTTGAAAATTTCATGATTAGTAGTTAATTTTTCATATAGGTGTTGTATCTTAAAAGTTTCTAGATTTTGAGATAAGTGCATTCGAAAATGGACACCCGAACTTGGACCGTCCATTTGGACACTTGACCCGTTAGAGTCTAAAAATGTCAAAATGGATAACGGTCAGCGTAAACAAATTCTATATGTTGATTTAAGTATGCCTGCAAGTTTTGGTGCTTTAAAAATGAGTTTTGGGTCTATTTTGGTTTAAAGAGAGATTTATGACCTATTCGGGTCAAACGTGAATAAATTGACCCATATGCATAATTTTGGAAAACGGAAGTCACCAACACATCTAAAATGTCATTTTTGAGCTGTGATACAAATTTGGTTAACTCAGGTCAGCCGGATTCAAATTTGGATCGTTAACCGAAAGTCTTAGCATTTTTAACAAAAGTGTCAAAAATGACTCTCGAGCCTACTTTGCGGACTCATAAGTTGAAATTGGTTAAGTTTGGATAAAAACCATTAATTGATATTGAAAGTATTTATGACAAGCTTTAAAACGATATGTTATATGTATGATTTTGTCGAGACTAAACTGGTCTAAAACGAGTACGAAAATGGAACATCAGGGCTGATCCAATGCTGTTAACAACAGCAAAACTCAGCATTTAGTGTTTTGAAGGACTGTTTTCGCGAGGTCATAACTTTCAAACTGTAACTCCCTCTTTGTCAAATAAACTGTCTATAGAAAGGTGGGATGACATACTTTCCAACGGTCACAACCCAAAGTATTATATCGGATTTGGTGGGACCCGAAATCAGCTGTAAAGTTACTACATATACATATATGTAAATAATATTGTTTTTACTAAATAAAAATGTATAACTTAAGTTTGACCTATATTTGACTATTTGACCAACTTGAGTAATATTATGAGATTGTTGACTGGTGTTGACTATGTTGACTGTCTTTGACTTGCGTTTGACTTACATTTGACTTAATTTGACTTTTGTTGACTTTTGCTAAATTTTGCTAAATTTATGAGTAGGACTTGAGCAATAAGACTATACGAACCCTATAGACCGACCTAGCTTATTAGACACTTATTGACCAACATATGCTCTCTAGGTTGGGGTCTACGGTTACTTGCATTCCGATTTTCGGTCACATCTCTGTGATTTATTTCTAAAGTTGTCAGGTGAGTTTCATTTACCTTTTTACCCTTTATATTTTTGGGCTGAGAATACATGCGCAATTTTTATAAATGTTTTTACGAAATAGACACAAGTAATCAAAACTACATTATATGGTTGAATGATCGAAATCGAATATGCCCCTTTTTATTAAGTCTGGTAATCTAAGAATTAGGGAACAGACACCCTAATTGACGCGAACTCTAAAGATAGATCTATCGGGCCCAACAAGCCCCATCCAAAGTACCAGATGCTTTAGTACTTCGAAATTTATATCATGTCCGAAGGAGGATCCCAGAATGATGGGGATATTCTATATACATATTGTTAATGTCGGTTACCAGGTGTTCAATCCATATGAATGATATTTTTGTCTCTATGCATGGGACGTTTATTTATGAGAATTGGAAATATGAAATCTTGTGGTCTATTAAAATTATGAAATGTTTGTTTATGATAAACTAATGAACTCACCAACCTTTTGGTTGACACTTTAAAGCATGTTTATTCTCAGGTATGAAAGAAATCTTCCGCTGTGCTTTTGCTCATCTTAGAGATATTAATTAGAGTCATTCATGACATATTTCAAAAGACGTTGCATTCGAGTCGTTGAGTTCATCAAGATTATTATTAAGTCAATTATAGTAAGATATATTATGAAATGGTATGCATGTCGTCAATCGTAGATGTAATGAAAGATTGTCTTTTCAAAAATGAATGCAATGTTTGTAAGATGTATTATATAGAGGTCAAGTACCTCGCGATGTAATCAACTGTTGTGAATCGTTAATAATCGATGTGGACTTTGTCCGGATGGATTAGGAAGGGTCCTTTCAGCGCGGCCTCCTGGCGCGCCGCGCCATATGCTGTTCCAGCAAAAAAAAATTATTTGATATTTTCCGCGGGTTCGTTTGTGTTTTGGTTTGGGTCGTTACAAGTGGTATCAGAGCATGGTCTAAGGGATTTAGGTGACTTGAGATAGGTGCCTAGACTTAGACTTTTATGTGTGCTTATTTGTGCGGGACTTGTAGGATTTCTGGTCGGAACAGGAATTCGGATAGTGTCCTAGTTTATGGGTGGACTAACGTATATATTAATATGTGGATATTATTAATATATTTTTATTTGTGTTGGGTTATATCATCGAGCAAAGCGGTCATGGTACTAACGAGTGAATACGGCGTGTACTCGTAATAATGATTAGCTACCATTTTTACGGGTGCAAATCGTATTTGACAAGTGATGTAAGATGATTGCCGAGCAAGATGAGTCGGGATTATACGTAGGATTGTACTCGTTCGTTGCCTAATCGATTGCATTCTTTAGAATGAAGACGGAAGAGGGATATGGAATGGACGGGCCTATTCATGAGGGGAAGGATGAGTTAACCTTAAGGATTGATGCGGAGTTCGAACGCTATATTTTGATTTTTGCCGACAAGGTTAAGCAAGTTCTCCAAGAGTCGCTAGTTGTTACAATAGTGGATATAACAATTTATAGTAGTTTATTAACCGTGTAATGGTTCTATTATCCACTGGTACATAGGATGTCTGTAATTGTGGGGACAACTGCATCAGAGAGCGTGCTCTCCTCTTTCCTTTTTGGTAGCTATTTGCAGGAACACCCCAATTTGGTTTGGCACCACTATTCATTTAAACAAATAGAATGTTGTGTTCCCTAGTCATTGACAAAGTATAGCACATGTCTGCATATGCGTTAAACTTCTGCATTCCCACGTGGTCTTGTAAGGTCACTTGTCAGCCGCCAACGCGTGTCCTTTCCTGTTCAACTTTGTCTTTGACTTCTGTTGAATAGTACAATTGATGTAGACCATTCAGGAAACCACCATGCTTGTAATGGAGCATGGCTGTCTTGTGTTGTATGCTACTTGCCAGGTTTACTGGTTCTTCTTATGACAAGTCACTTGATATTCTTGAATTGTTGGGTACTCATCTTGTACTGATTCGAAGAATACACTCTACCTTGTGCTGGTAGACTGGGCAGCATACTGAACACTTGACACAGCAATATTTACTGTCTATATATAAACAAACTTGTGCTGGCTGCACATAACATTTTAGTGCAAATAAATTACAGTTTTGTCATAATTAATTCCTTAATTATTTTGGGGACTCAATAATCTCCCCCTATTTGATGATGACAAAACTTATGACATTTAGAGAAAACACTAAAGCCAGCACTGAGGAACCTAATGAAAAATAGACAGTAAATTTGTCCCTTTTAAGTTTGTTTTTGGGATCTTTTGCTGAATTATCTATATCTTATAACTTGATATGATTTTGAAGATAAACTCATTTCATTTTTATTACAACAGAGTATATACAGTAATTACAAAACATCATAATGAAAAATGAAGTAACAAAAGATACAATTTGAGCACTAGAAGGCTATATGTCTCTATCTTTATCCTTTTCTAGTTCATCACTAGATAGCTCTTCTTCTTTCACTTTTTAGGCAGCCCAGGCTTCAGGAAACAAGTAAGACAGCTCAGCAGGGTCATAAACTAGAACATGAGGAGGTAGAATGATGGGATCTCTTCTGTGTGGGCCTTCACCAGTAGATTTCTTTCCTTTAGGCTTTTGAGAAAGTACTTCTTCTATGTTTACTACTGGTGCATTCCTAAATTTTGTTGCTTTGTTGAAGAGCTCTCGGAGTTCAGGCTTCAGTGTATCTTTAATACCACTTTTAGCCTTACCAATGAAGTATTCCAATATCTCCATCCATTCACTGAATCAGAAGGTTCTCAATTCGGTGTAGTCTACTCTCTCTTGAATGTTATCTTCCCTGCTGATACTGAAAGCTCTTTTTGTACCTCTGTGCACTTTGATGATCTTGCTGGGATTTGATCTCCTGGTCAGTACATCACCATAATTGCTCCTATAATAGTGACCGGATAGCTCTATTGTTCGTTCAGTTTCTATAGGAGCAGTAGCAGGTGCTTTCTCAGCAACTTCCAGTTCATCAAGAGCTTTATCTTGTTCCTTAATAATAGCTTTAGCTAGCTTGAGGGATTCAGCATCTTGCTTTTTATCAGCAGCCAACTTAACTTCTTCATCCTGAAGCCTTAGCCTCTCAGCAAATTTGGCATCAGCATCCTCCTTTCTTTGCCTTTCAACTTCTAGACCCAAAAGATAGTCATCGGCAGTAATGTTCAGGGATTTTGCTATTTCAATCATTTTCCTGCCCTCAACAGTTCTAAGAGCATCGCGATATTGCCTTAGATCCATACCCAGTTGCCGAGCCTCATGAAATTGAGCATTCTCTTCATCAATATGTAGCCTTTGACTACTGTTATTTAGATACACGCCAATTTCAATGCCATAAGTTAAGGCAGTGATGTAGAATGGCTGATCAAGAGGATGATGCAGCAATCTAACTTGGCGTATCCTTTCAGAAATAGCTGATTGTCTTTGCTCAAGCAATTCAGGTACAGTGATCTCCAGCCTGTAAGCCTCTCTTTCATCTGGATTCATCCTTCTTAGATCTGGCTCACCTCGGGCAACTGAGTCATCTTCCCAAGTTGTGTGTTTATCATGATGTTTTGGGGAAGATGGAGGATACATGATTGATTCATCTATGCCAGAAGAACTTACTGAGAACTGATTAATATGTTCATCCCATGTTCTGTTAAAATAAGCAAGAGTCCGGGCAGAGATAGGTGATTGGACAAATACATTATCTCCTCTGCCCCAGACTGTGAAATCAATAGGATCAACAGTATCAGTATCTTGTTTAGTACCCAGCTCAGCCACCTTGGCTGGGTCTTCAACACTTATTTCACCCAGCAGTACACTACTGGCTGGGTCTTCATTTACTTCACTCCTTGCTGTGTCTTCAGTACCAGCTGACTGATTAGTATCAGCTGGCACAACTGCTATAGTATATTCATCAGCTGCCTCAAATAGGGGTCCTTTCCTTAGGGGCTGGTTGTCCCTAGGAGCAGATTTCACCCTTTGTTTGTCGATTGGCATGGGTTCAGCTGATGGTTCTTGTGTTGATACTGGTTCTTGTGGAGGTAGATAGGGAACAATTTCTAAGTGCTCCCCCTGAGTATCATCATCATCAAGGTTTATAATTTTTGCTGGATGTTGTTGTGTAGCTGACTGAGCAGAAGATGCTGGTCGAGAGGAATGGCTGGTTTCTAACATTGCATCTAGCCATTTCATGAATACATCAGCTCTCACTCCTCCTAATTTGGTAGAAGCTAAGTAATCTCTCATCTGTTCAGGTGTCATCTTCTTAATTCTGCCTGCTCGCTCAGCATAAAACTTTGCTTTCTTTCTATCTGATTTAATCATGAACTTAGCATTTCTTTTCAAAGCAGCCCTTTTGTGTTCTTCAATGCTGAGTAGTTCATCATGAATTTCACGCTTTTCAGGATCGAGGGATCGTACATGCTCAATTTTATGTTGTTTCAGAGCAGCATACGCCTCAAATTTAGCATTGAAAGCAGCATCTAGTTCCTGCTGTCTCTTCTGATGCCTCTCCAGTTTTCTTTTCATTTTACGTTCAATGGTTTGAGAGACAGCAAAAGATTCAGCAACAGCCAATTCAGAAACATCACTGGGCTTACTGCCAGAACCAATATCATCCACAGATATGGCAGACACACTGGGTTGAGATTCACCAGCTGCCTGGACACCTGCTTCAGTATGAGCGTTGCTGGGCTTAGTGCCAGAACCTTGACCAGTACCATCACCACCATCACCATCCCTCCTTTACTGTTTTGGAGCCTTTTCATGCTCGTGCTCCCCCTCAGATTGTTTTCTCTTTTTAGATTTATTTTCAAACTTCTTCTCCCCCTTTTTGTCATCAGCAGGGGCAGAAGCAGGAGCTGGGGAGACTTTTGCATCAAGGTCACTATCAGACTCAGGAACAGAATAAGCAAATCTGTTCCAGTCAGCATCAGCAGGAGATAGATGGGCACCAGGATCTACGCCATATTATCTGAGGCATAGGTTTGAAGATTGAACTTCATTCCTAGCAACACCCATGGCCATTTGTTGGACATCAGCCCTAACATCAGCTTGAAGAGCAGCCATTCGTTGCATTACCTCCACCATTTGTACATAAGCTGAGGCAGGAATCATAGTAGCCATTTGCTGTTCCTGCGAATCCAATCTCTCTTCCAATACCCCATTTTCTTCATTAAGAAAGAGAATTCTGCGATTAGCAGCATCCAAATCAAATTGAAGACAAGCAATATGATCAGCATACTCATTGCGAGAGATGATTCACCTTTTGAGATCCTCCTCCTCTTCATGTTGTTTGACGAAGGCTTCCATCGCAAGATCTGCAAAAGCACATACTTGTCTGAGCTGGACTTCAATAGATGAAGTTGTAACCTCCCCAGCTCTGCGTATGGCTTCAGTCATTCTATCAACAAGAGTATTGCGGATGGTGCATTGTAGATCTGGTGTGATCCTGGCTACTGTTCGATAGACAGCCAGGGTGGAGATGGCAGCTATCTCATTAGCATCAAAACTGCTGGTTGAGGGGCGATCACTAGCAGCTACAATGGGACTACCTCCGTGGGGTGGTGGATGTGGAAGGTCAGAATCAGACTCATCACCATGATCACCATCATTTTTACCTTCTTCCGAATATTTAGAACCACTGGTATCCTTGTCAGCATCATTATCAGCATCATCAGTTAGATCCACTGGTTTGTCTTTGGAGCAAGTCACATTATCATGAGTGACTGGCTCGCCCTTACCAGCACCTTTATCAGCATCACCATCAGATGAAGAAGATGATGAGGAAGAAGCTGAAGAATCAGAAGGTACTGGCGAATCAGGGACATTCTACATCACACACTTACCAGTAGTAGGATCGATGATGAACTTGAGAGGCCTCCAAGTAGCAGGCCATGGAGAAGCAGCTGGAGCCATACCAAAGTAATGGTAGTATGGCTACTCATTAACTTGTTGTAACATGGACAACCTCTCATATACCTCTTCTCTTGCTGGTCGATCAAGCTGAGATAGTAGTTCATTCAGCTCTTCTCTAGGTAATTTGCTGGCTGACACTAAGGCAGTTTGAGGATCAATAGTCAGCTGATCCACCAGCAAGGCAACTCTGGGAGTGATAGATGCTCCCCTATAGATGAAGTTAGGTACAACTTCATCAGGATCTGGTACCTAGCACACATATAGTTTCTTCTCAGCAGAAGCAGTAGACTGAGAAGAATCAGTAGTGGCAGTAGCAGAGGTACCAGCATCCAAAATGGGTTCCGTAGAACCAGTAGCAGCAGCGGATGACTGCTCAGAAGATGGAATAACAGTAGTAGAAGCATCAGTATCCATCTGTGGCTCTTTTGGAACATAGCCAACATCCTGAAGAAATGAAGGCCATGAAGAATCATCATCATGTAAGCCACTACCAGTAACCACTTCAGTAGTAGTAGCAGTTGGAGTAGTAACAATGGTAGTGGCAGCATCATCAACATCAAGAACCTCCTTAACAATATTATCAATGACCTTTTCGAGTACAGGAGGAGGTTCCATTATCATATCCTCAACCACTTCAGAATCAGTGGTTGAAGTAGCTATACCAGAGACAGTAAGAGAAGTAGCAGAAATATCAGCAGTAGCTAGCTCCTCATTATCAGTAAGAACAGTGGAACCAGCAGCCACATTGTCTCCAGTAGAGCCAGCAGCAGTAGAGACAACAGTACGAGTATCAGTACCACCAGTAGACAAATCAGTAGCACCAACACCAGTAGCAAAAACGAAGAGCTCATCAGTAGAAACAATTACATCATTTTCTTGCTCCCCCTCTGCCTGTTCATCTACCCTACTAAGAACTGAAACAAAAGAACATTTTATGTTAACAACTGTAGAACCAAATAAATTTGACTCAACAATTGCATCTGTTGTTGGTCTCTGAGGACAGACTGGTGATTTAGTCAGCCTTTCAATTGAGACAGAGTTAGGTGCCTGTATGTACAGCTGTGACTCTGCTGACTCATTGGCAACACATGTTGACCCAGATAGTGTAAGATTTCTGGCTGGTAATGATGTAGGAGTGATGTACAAAACGTGTCATATGATTTATATTAGGAAAAATACCGGTTATTAGAACTATTACACAACTACGGGCAGTGTACCCGATCGTGTAGTAGTATAGATAATGGTTTAGTCTGTGCATCGTTCCAAGGACAATTGTATGTATCAAACTACAATTAGAAACTATATTATGATTAACTAAGTTAATGAAATTGAAAGGTACGAAATATTTTTGTTTTGCCCTTTAACGATGGGCGAATCAAGAGGATTTCTAGTTTTATAAGTAAAGGAACTGTTTTTGGTATTTTTAGTTTTAAACAATTGTAAATAAAGCAAGTAAGATAGTTTGATCAAGAAGATGAAATGTTCATCTAGATCTTTACCCTTGGTATTGGATGTAAGTTTTGATATTAAAGCCCGATTTAATGATTATGTGTGCAAGTTACCTATTAAATTCACCAAGAGTTCTCTTTAGTAAATATGCACACACAATTACAAGATCAAGGGTTCCCTTTTCACTATAGTTCTTGTATTTGTAATTGGATAACTTAGCTATTCTAAGGCTTGAAACTTGATTCCTATGTTCATAGTTATCAATAATTGTACAAACGTTCGTTGCATACAATTCATCTCTATATCGTCTAATCATTTGATTCTAATTTACCCCCTTGGTCCGGTTTAGTAAGCAATCAATCTAAGACAAGTTGATTGTAAATCAATATGATAAATTAACAAGAGTTCTCTTTATCAATAACATATCAATTAAAGTGATACAAATGATTTTAACATCAATAAGCATGTTCTTGATTCAAGCTTAAAACTATCACACATAATACATACAATCAATAAGTTTACATCCAATACCTTGGTTATTAATCTAGACAAACATTATGGAATTAGCCAACAATCATGTTTGAAAA
The DNA here is from genome assembly GCF_046630445.1 of Rutidosis leptorrhynchoides. Classification (NCBI taxonomy): domain Eukaryota; kingdom Viridiplantae; phylum Streptophyta; class Magnoliopsida; order Asterales; family Asteraceae; genus Rutidosis; species Rutidosis leptorrhynchoides. The sequence continues at coordinate 292,516,401 of NC_092338.1, forward strand.
CTTAAACAAAACAGTAACAAAGATAGAATTCATTGTAATACAAGATTAACCTTTTAGGAGTAATCTTGGATGAAGCTCCTGAATGATCCTTGATTCTTCAATGATTTGAGTACATAGATGCACTTTGTGTAACAGCCCCAACCCGTATTAAAACCGGCCCATAAAATTTTTCCTTTTAATACGCGTTAAATAATACTTTAGGTCCCAATTGTGTTTCCATAAACATCTTTAATACAATAGATGGTTTATTAAACCTTAAAACAATTAATGCATTAGTTAGTTGTCCAAACGGATATACACGACCCGACTAGTTTAGTTTCCAACCAAAACCGAGCATAGTGATTTGGGACTACGCTACCCAAGTCCTAATCGAATACAAAAGCAAGATCTTCTAAGCAACCTAGCCAAGCTCTAATCCCCAAGCTTACCCGAGCGGCCAAGCATGCGAACCTATAAAAATATCAACAACGAGAGGGTAAGCTAACGCTTAGTGAGTGAAAATATACTACATACATATATATGTATAAGATGGACACACCACATAAATATCAAATACCGCATACCGAAACATCCATGTATAAGGCAACTACACTAAGCATACCATAAGATCACTAAGCAACGAGCTAAAGATACATCAACAAAATATAAGTTCACCAACGACGATGTGAACAATGCCAATAAGCTACACCCAGAGGGTTAGCTACATCACGACAATACAACATTATACGTATATATATATATATATATATATATATATATATATATATATATATATATATATATATATATATCTCGAATAACATAATTTGCTTACGCTTACAACACAATAACCATGGTTAACCAAATCTTCGCAAGGGAATGACTTCGCGAAACAAGTCATCGATGTTCATAACAACCGTTAGCTTCCAAACACGGCTATGGCATGCTAACCCCCGAGGTGTTCCAAAAACGGCTATGGCATCACCCCCAAGTGTTCCAAAAATGGCTATGGCATCACTTGTTCAATGTGTGAGTAAAACACGGCTATTACTCACAATCATGTGCACAAACACGGCTATGTGCAATAATTAATACGAGCAACAACGTGGGAGTAAAACACGGATATTACTCACCACCATATGCACAAACATGGCTATGTGCATAATTTTCAATTGGACAAAACGGCTATGTCCCACACCTATGGTCACAAAAATGGCTATGTGACACCATTACTACGGGCACATAAAACATATACATACATACATAGATATTCCACTCACAATATTAACCCTTCGCCATTGGGGTTATATAATCCACATCACACGCCCATGTGATAACGTACACACAAAGTGTGCACCTCGCCAAGGTAGTCAACCAAAATGCACAATCGTGCCAATTGGACCTATACACAAGTCCAACAATTCCACCTATACGAGAAGTGAGCTCTATAAATGAGAACCCCCTTCACCCGACCCGCACCCATCCTACACATACATATGCATATAGGATATTAACACTCACCTGTCGCCTTGAAGAATGCTTCCAAGTAATCCGCAACTCGTCAATGGAAAGTACCTATTCCATTATCACAAATTCAACAACACACTTAGATTGTATCTACAAACCAACCCGATTTGACACTTAGTGCAATTTCGACCCAAATGCACTTCCAAGGACAAACCGCGCCCAAACTAATCAATAATCACTAACACAAGTGATAATGGTCCTAATATGCCAATTAAACCCGAACACAAGTGTTAAACACTTATCGTTCTCAAAATCGCCCATAAACCCTAATTTTGACCCATAAGGTCAAAATTTCACCATTTACAAGTTTTGACACCAAAACATGTTTAACTCGATTTCATACATCAACTTAATCCATTTCAAGTTTATAAACCTCAACGAATCGACATTCGGGTTATAATCCTCAACAAACCCTAATTTCGACTCTAGTCAAAGTTAGTCAACCACAAGAACCCTAAAGGTCTCCAAAGCACCAATAATCTCTAATACTAGTGATTATACACCATTCTCAAGTCTTAAACATGGTTAAATCATTAACCAACCCAAAACCCACCTTTAACACTTATAAACCTGAATCTTGGTGTTAATCTTCAATTAACAACTAAATGGGTTCCATCTATGAATCATACAATCAAAAGCCCCAAATTTGAATGATGAACACGAAAATGAAATTCGGGGTTAGAGCTTACCACTAGTATCACCGTGTAGCTAAGAACAAGGAGAACACACTTGTCAACTACGCCAAAGATCAACTCCCGATCCTTCCTTTCCAAAAATCCTTTTGAAATCAAATGGGTGTTTGAGTTTGAGAGGAAAAATGAAAAGAAAAGGGAAATTAAAATGAGAAATGAAATGAATGGATGAGGTTAAATCCTCAAATCTGGCTCAAACGCGAAAAGACCAAATTGCCCTTGAACTTCATTTAATATTACAAGAATCTGGTGCCAGTTCGTGCAGTTAGCCGCGCCGCGGCCTTAAATGTCACGCCGTGACATTTGACTAAGTCTGTTATCATTTTAAACCTAACTTCTGATCTGGATTTATTCGAAACGCCGCGCCGCGGCTCCCTTTGTCGCGCCGCGACACTCAACGTGTCCTGACTCATTTTCTCACATACAAGACTTTAACACCCGAACATGTATCGAACCCTTCATACGCCTGTCGTACATACACAATACACCTATAAATCATATACGGGGAAAATGGGGTGTTACAACTCTCCCCCACTTAGATTCGATCACGTCCTCGTTATCCTCGTCACTTAACCTAACGGACCACACTTCACGGTCCTCAAACATAAGTCCCAACCGAGTTTCCTAAGCAATTCTTCCCACTGAAATGCCTTTAACAACTAAATCGTCACCCGCGATTTATCAAATCCACAATCCGAGCACTAAAACTTGCTCCATCCCTCACATCGGGAAATTTAACCAATCTCGTACCGAGATATCAACTCCTTAGCGTACCCTTACTGAGTACAATGCTAAAAGCAACCAAGTCTCAACCTAAGGTCAACAATCTGAAACGATGAAGACCGAACCAAACGAATCCTGACGGATAACACCAATCACTAAACATCCCTTGTAGTGCGCAATACGACCAATACGCAACTACCGTAACATCATAATCCAACTGCTAAAACCGATAGCGCCCAAAACGACTATGGAAACGCAAATCTCAAGGTGTACCAAATCGACTATTGTCACACCCGTAACAACATGTGAGCGAAACACGGCTATCGCATCACTAATCAGACAACACGATCCTCACGACCCCACCATCGGCGTATAAAACAACCGACAGTTCACACAACATGGTCCTTACGACCCCACCATTGGTGTATCAAACAACCAATAGATCAAACGACATGAAGGCTGGCCGAAAACACACGCGCCTTAGTGAATCCGAACTACACGCGACTCACTACCTTCACCACAACAATAATCGGAATTGGCCGAACTACACGCGCCTTAGTGAATCCGAACTACACGAGAGTCACTATCCCGGAGGAATGACCGAACTACACGAGTCACTTGTGAATCCGAACTACACGAGACTCACTCCTCCATACAATGACCGAAACCACACGAGTCATTTGTGAATCCGAACTACACGCGACTTACTTCCACAATAAGATGACCGAAACTACACGCGTCATCGTGAATCCGAAACCACACGCGATCCACTACCATGATGAAGTCAGCGGACCCGAAGATCATGCTTCACCAATCTCAACACCGGATGAAGTCAGCGGACCCCGTCAACGGTCATGCTTCACCGATATAACACCTCGCTCATGATGAAGTCAGCGGACCCCGAAGGTTATGCTCCACCAATCGCATACTCCCATGATGAAGTTAGCGGACTCGAAAGTTATGCTCCACCAATCAATTACCATGATGAAGTCAGCGGACCCCGAAGGTCATGCTTCACCAATCAACGCCCTTTTGGCCTCGAACAACGAGTAGCGTAACATCGCGCTCTGCTACACCATAGTGAATCCTAACGGATACCACTAACCATTCACCATACGAATCCGTACACAACGCCAACACAAATCGAGGAAGAACTGCCTATATCAAACATAGGCACAAAACAAAAGTTCTCTAGAAGAGAATCCGATACGCACATCCCTTAACCGAGGGATTTCACCTTGCTCGTCAAACACGTCCATTATCTCTCAACGAGATTTACCACATTACCACATCGGTGATAATTCAAATCCAAAATCATAAGTACAATTTAACCGAAATTGTACTCTACCACAAACCGACCAAAACTAGGTCCCAACACAATTCTCGGACCTACTAAAAATGTCATCCGAAATCTCACCCTAAGGCCTCCTCGTGCGGGAGTGTAACTCTCCCACTTGGAACTACGTTCCATCTCCACAACTCGTACAACCGTATAATGCTACCAAGCGTAAACTTTACAACAATTGGGTTCACACGACCCATCACCATATCTTGCTCCAACCTTGAGCATACTAAGGACCTTAACCTATCCTCAAACACTTCGAACAAAAAGTGTACCACAATTACACAAACTATACCCTCGCAATCATCCAATTGCTTTAGTTTGTCAAATTTCACCCGATCACTCATGTACTTAAGGGTTTCACTTCGGTACCCTAAGTACAATGTAACCGCAACACAATCGGAGTTGAACACCACGCTAGTAGGTATAAAAGAGGCACCTAATGTCGCGTCAAGTAGACTCCTTCACCAACATACATCGAGATCCAAAACACTCGATTTCAAGGGTTTCAATCCACCCGACGAACCTCATGGTTCATCAACTTTAACATGAGAGCGAACACGCTCTAACATCCGAACACCAAAGCCCACACACATGGCTTGGTAGAAACATTTCCCAATACTAAGGAATGCTTGGTTGCACCAAGTCTTACGCCCTTCACCCATCAATCAAAACGTCACCTTAGGGTACTTCCATTAGGAACATCACCCATATCAATAACACGCACAACACAATGCATTTAACTAAATCAAACTCAACGACACATAATAAATAATCAAGGACATATTTATTAAAATGAAACATACCTTAACGTCTCCTTGCCGCACCCGTCCCCGCTAACTTGGGACATTCTGACTTACGATGTCCTTCTTCTTGGCAATTGAAACACACCATACCATCACCCTTTGGTACCGAACATTCCCAAGACTTGTGACCCCTCATGCCACAATTGTAACATCGAGACGTACTAGAATCCGGTATACCCGTCTGCGTACCACCCGTGCTCACACTCGGACCCTTAGTCCTCTTACTCGGAGCACCATACGAAACAACCCTTCTCTCACTTGAAGGTTCACCAATATTTGATCGCGTATACGACTCGAAACCTCTAGCCACGGCGAGTAATTCCGCAAACGATTTCGCGTGACCCCGGCTAATCTTATTCTTCAAGTCATCATTCAAGGTTCGATAGAAATCTTGCATCAACAAATTATCATTCCCCAAATACTCCGGGCAAAAACGAGCCTTCGCCATAAAGGTCGTCTTGAGAGTATTCAAATCCATAGAACCCTGTTGCAAATTTCGTAACTCATTACGCATTTCCGACAAATCGGCTGAAGTCTGGAACTCCTCGAAGAATTCCTTCTTAACTCGTCCTACGATAACGCCATAAACGTTTCACGACCTACAAGATCAATCTTACCATCCAACCAATCCTTTGCCCTACCTCGCAACAAACTAGTAGCAAGTCTCGTCTTCTTCTCAGGAGGGCATACAATAGTACGAAAACACCCTTCGACATCCGAGATCCAAGTTGTGCTTACCAAAGGATCCGGTTTCCCGTCATACATCGGGGGTTTAGTCTTCATGAAGCTCTTAAGACAACGCTCCATTTCACTACTACCCCAAAATTCGGAATACTTCCTATCCATTTCTTCTCGAAACACACTCATTTGCTCCGCAACGGCGGCCGCAACTCTAGAGTTAAACTCCTCGTCATTCGTCTCGATCTCTTTTCGCGTCGTCATTCTAAAGAATGCAAAACGATTAGATCACGAACGTATAAAGCAACACGCATAACACCGCCCCATCTTGCTCAACACTCGTCGTACATCACTTGTTAGACATGATTTGCACCCGTAATAAGGTTTGCAAGTCCTTATTACGCACACACGTCGTCTCAACTCGTTAGTACAACGAACGCCTCGCTCGATGATATAACCAACACAACGATGATTCCACACAATATAAACACACACAAGGGAATAGCATCACAACACAAGCCAAAAATCCTAGTTAGTCCACCTACAAATAAGGCACTAGCTATAACCCGTTCCAACCCGTTCACCTATAAGTCCCGCAACAAATAAGCACACACAAAAGTCTAAGTCTAGGCACCTATCTCAAGTCGCCTAAATCCCTTAGACCATGCTCTGATACCACTTGTAACAGCCCTAACCCGTATTAAAACCGGCCCATAAAATTTTTCCTTTTAATACGCGTTAAATAATACTCTAGGTCCCAATTGTGTTTCTATAAACATCTTTAATACAATAGATGGTTTATTAAACCTTAAAACAATTAATGCATTAGTTAGTTGTCCAAACGGACATACACGACCCGACTAGTTTATTTTCCAACCAAAACCGAGCATGGTGATTTGGGACTACGCTACCCAAGTCCTAATCGAATACAAAAGCAAGATCTTCTAAGCAACCTAGCCAAGATCTCTAATCCCCAAGCTTACCCGAGCCGCCAAGCATGCGAACCTATAAAAATATCAACAACGAGAGGGTAAGCTAACGCTTAGTGAGTGAAAATATACTACATACATATATATATGTATAAGATGGACACACCACACAAATATCAAATACCGCATACCGAAGCATCCATGTATAAGGCAACTACACTAAGCATACCGTAAGATCACTAAGAAACGAGCTAAAGATACATAAACAAAATATAAGTTCACCAACGACGATGTGAACAATGCCAATAAGCTACACCCAGAGGGTTAGCTACATCACGACAATACAACATTATACGTATATATATATATATATATATATATCGAATAACATAATTTGCTTATGCTTACAACACAATAACCATGGTTAACCAAATCTTCGCAAGGGAATGACTTCGCGAAACAAGTCATCGATGTTCATAACAACTGTTAGCTTCCAAACACGGCTATGGCATGCTAACCCCCGAGGTGTTCCAAAAACGGCTATGGCATCACCCCCAAGTGTTCTAAAAACGGCTATGGCATCACTTGTTCAATGTGTGAGTAAAACACGGCTATTACTCACAATCATGTGCACAAACACGGCTATGTGCAACAATTAATACGGGCAACAACGTGGGAGTAAAACACGGCTATTACTCACCACCATATGCACAAACACGGCTATGTGCATAATTATCAATTGGACAAAACGGCTATGTCCCACAACTATGGTCACAAAAACGGCTATGTGGCACCATTACTACGGGCACATAAAACATATACATACATACATAGATATTCCACTCACAATATTAACCCTTCGCCATTGGGGTTATATAATCCACATCACACGCCCATGTGATAACGTACACACAAAGTGTGCACCTCGCCAAGGTAGTCAACCAAAACGCACAATCGTGCCAATTGGACCTATACACAAGTCCAACAATTCCACCTATACGAGAAGTGTGCTCTATAAATGAGGACCCCCTTCACCCGACCCGCACCCATCCTACACATACATATGCATATAGGATATTAACACTCACCTGTCGCCTTGAAGAATGCTTCCAAGTAATCCGCAACTCATCAATGGAAAGTACCTATTCCATTATCACAAATTCAACAACACACTTAGATTGTATCTACAAACCAACCCAATTCGACACTTAGTGCAATTTTTACCCAAATGCACTTCCAAGGACAAACCGCGCCCAAACTAACCAATAATCACTAACACAAGTGATAATGGTCATAATATGCCAATTAAACCCGAACACAAGTGTTAAACACTTATCGTTCTCAAAATCGCCCATAAACCCTAATTTTGACCCATAAGGTCAAAATCTCACCATTTACAAGTTTTGACACCAAAACATGTTTAACTCGATTTCATACATCAACTTAATCCATTTCAAGTTTATAAACCTCAACGAATCGACATTCGGGTTATAATCCTCAACAAACCCTAATTTCGACTCTAGTCAAAGTTAGTCAACCACAAGAACCCTAAAGGTCTCCAAAGCACCAATAATCACTAATACTAGTGATTATACACCATTCTCAAGTCTTAAACATGGTTAAATCATTAACCAACCCAAAACCCGCCTTTAACACTTATAAACCCGAATCTTGGTGTTAATCTTCAATTAACAACTAAATGGGTTCCATCTATGAATCATACAATCAAAAGCCCCAAATTTGAATGATGAACACGAAAATGAAATTCGAAGTTAGAGCTTACCACTAGTATCACCGTGTAGTTAAGAACAAGGAGAACACACTTGTCAACTACGCCAAAGATCAACTCCCGATCCTTCCTTTCCAAAAATCCTTTTGAAATCAAATGGGTGTTTGAGTTTGAGAGGAAAAATGAAAAGAAAAGGGAAATTAAAATGAGAAATGAAATGAATGGATGAGGTTAAATCCTCAAATCTGGCTCAAACGCGAAAAGACCAAATTGCCCTTGAACTTCATTTAATATTACAAGAATCTGGTGCAGTTCGTGCAGTTAGCCGCGCCGCGGCCTTAAATGTCACGCCGCGACATTTGACTAAGTCTGGGATCATTTTAAACCTAACTTCTGATCTGGATTTATTCGAAACGCCGCGCCGCGGCTCCCTTTGTCGCACCGCGACACTCAACGTGTCCTGACTCATTTTCTCACATACAAGACTTTAACACCCGAACATGTATCGAACCCTTCATACGCCTGTCGTACATACACAATACACCTATAAATCATATACGGGGAAAACGGGGTGTTACACTTTGATAAGCCCAAGAATTACTTTAATTCGTATGTTTTAGTCTCAGAATAGAAAAGAAACTGGTACCCTTTGAAATGAAGCTGGACATGGAATTAAATAGGCTGAACAGTAGCTGGAAAGTGGGGTGCGCCAAGCGCACCAAAGAGAGTGCGATGCGCGCACAGTTCACCTACTACACATTTGCTTTACAGCTCGACATCGCACGTTCAAATCTACTTTACTGGTAAAAGTGCGTGGAGGGGTGCGCTGAGCGCACAGTAGTGCGCGACGCGCACTATGCTTGGCGCACTTTGGTTTCGTCCAAGAAATCTTCTGATCAAAATATGGCATTGTGTGCTGCGCGCACCCTTAGTGGTGCGCTGAGCGCACCTCACTTTTCTTGGATTTTTGGTCTTGGTTTCGATCTCTGAGCAGTATCATACTTAGGGTCAGTTTCTTACCAAACACGTCTATCATTGCTTTAGCCGTGTTTAAGAATGGTCTTCCTAATATGAGAGGAACTTGAGAATCTTCTTCCATGTCCAGAACAACAAAATCTACTGGAAATACTAAAGTACCAACTTTAACTAGCATGTTCTCCATTATCCCTCTAGGATATTTTATTGATCTATCGGCTAGTTGTATACTAATTCTTGTTGGTTTCAATTCTCCAAGGTCTAGTTTAGTGTATAGTGAATACGGCTTTAAATTTATACTAGCACCTAAATATGCCAATGCTTCTATTGAACTAAGACTACCCAGAAAACATGGAACTGTGAAACTTCCTGGATCAGATAATTTTTCTGGTATCTTATTCAACAGCACTGCAGAACAATTAGCATTCATAGTAACAGCCGAGAGTTTTTCCATTTTCTTTCTATTCGAGATTAGATCTTTCAGAAATTTAGCATATCTAGGCATTCCTAAAATTACATCAATGAAAGGAAGATTTACATTTATCTGTTTAAACATATCCAAAAATTTGGATTGCTCGGCTTCAAGTCTCTATTTTTTCATTTTACTCAGGTAAGGAAGTGGTGGTTGGTATGATTTAACATAAGGTTTAGCCTTAACTGTGTTATCTTCATTAACCTTTTCAACTACCGGTTCTTTTTCCTTATCTTGATCAGGTTGTGGTTCTTGTAGAGTAGGAATAGCTTCATCAGAAATTACAGGTATTTCAGGTGGTTTAAGTGTAATACCACTTCTTGTGGTAATGGCTTTAGCTGTTTCATTCCGGGGGTTAGCATTTGTTTCACTAGGTAAACTTTCCGGTTTTCTTTCACCTATTAACCTTGCTAGGTTACTTACTTCTTGTTCTAGATTTTGAATAGAAGCTTGTTGATTTCTAAATGCTTGAGCATTTTGTTCATTCGTTTGTTTTTGAGATGTGAAAAACTGTGTTTGAGATTCAACTAGCTTCGTCATCATATCTTCTAAATTTGGCTTTTTATCATCGGTTTGTGGTGGTTTGTTTTGAAAATTAGGTCTTTGCTGATTGTAAGTATTGTTGGATACTTGTTGATTGCTAGGACCTTGTTAGTTGTTGTATGGAATATTTCTGTTATAATTCTGGTTTTGATTGTAAATTGGTCTTGGCGGTTGATAATTATTCTGATAATTATTTCCAGGCCTTTGGTTTATGTATGAAATATTCTCTCTTTGTTCCATTGTTAGTTCAATACTGAGACAATCTTTTGTGAAATGTGGTCCTCCATACTGCTCACAACTAATTCATATTGAGTGTATATCCTTAGTCATCTTTTCCATTCGTCTCTCGACATCATCTATCTTTGCGGAAATGGAATCTAAGTCATGGTTAGAATCGGCTCTAGCTGCTTTAGATGATCTAACGATATCTTTTTCTTGGTGCCACTCATGTGAGTGGGAAGCAGTGTTATCAATAATTTTATAAGCATCAGTTTCTGTTTTCTTCATAATAGAACCACCAGCTGCTATGTCGATGTCTTTCCTTGTAGTGATGTCACATCCTTGGTAGAATATTTGTACTATTTGACAAGTGTCTAAACCATGTTGCGGACATCCTCTTAATAACTTTCCAAATCTTGTCCACGCCTCATATAGAGTTTCATTCGGTTTCTGTGTGAACCTAACCATTTCTCCTTGATGTCTTACGGCTTTAGATGCCGGAAAGAATTGTTTAAGAAATTTTTCAACTAAAACATCCCATGTATCAATCGCCCCTTCAGGTAACGATTCCAACCAAACTTTGACTTCTCCCTTTAAAGTCCAGGGAAATAACATGAGATATATCTGTTCATCCTCCACTTCTCTTATTTTAAATAGAGTGCAGATCCTATTAAAGGTACGAAGATGTTCATTTGGATCTTCCTTCGACGCACCACTAAATTGGCATTGATTAGTCACCATATGTAGAATTTGTCCTTTGATTTCATAATCTGGCGCATTGATGTCTGGATGAGTAATTGCGTGACCTTGACCAGTGCGTTTAGCTCTCATTTGATCTTCCATACTTAAAGGTTCCAGATTTTCCATGATTGAATTTGTTGAATCTGAATCACTAGAGGATTCTGATTTAATGGTTCATTTCTCAACAATCTCTGTTTGAATGATTGGTGGTTCCGGAGGAAAAATTAATGGTTCAGGATCTATGAATTGTCCCTGAATATTCTCCGGATTCTCAATTGTGAGGTCGGGTTCAAAAAATGGATTATCGGAAATTTGAATTGGAGTACTTGGTCGACTGGATGACGATTCTAAAGAAAAATCAACGGCGACAATATTAGCTAGATGTCTTGATCTGGTTACAGGTGGTGAACGTACAAAAGGTGGTGAACGTCTTGCTCAGTGCATTCACTGAATATCCTATTAGTTTTTAAAAGAAAAGAAAAATTATATAAGTTATCCAATTAATAGACTTTTCTGATTTTGCCCACGTTTCGAATAGCCAAAAGATGCAGCAGAGGGGCAGGATTTTTTTGGTCTCAATATAATTGAGTACTTTTTGGCTCCAATAACCCGGTCCACGTACAAATCCAACTATTACTACGAACCAGAAAATTTTGATGTCTATCAATTTAATCACTTAAAATAAATTTTCGCAATTTAAAGAAATATTAGATAAGAAATAGAGAAAATTCTAAGTCCTAAAAACTAGAATGACGAGAAATAAGAAAGAAAAAAGATTGTGCGTCGAAGAGTGTCGAAAAAATAAAAGGTCGCAAAATGAGCGTCGAAAAATAAAAATAAGAAAGTAGCGCGAAAAACGGCGTCGCAAAATTCTAAAACACCTAAATCTTAGTCTAAGGAATAAGCACTTAAGGGATTTTACGGCAAAGCCTAAAAATCTAAAAATGAAAATAAGCTACGGCAAAATACTAGAACTTACAACTAGCTACGAACAAATAAAAATACAAATATTACGATTAAATGATAAAAAGATACAAAAATAAAAATAAGCTTAAATTTGATAAAATTATTTATTTTTATAAAAATATTATTTATTTATTTTTATTTATAAAAGTATTAATTTATATATATATATTTAATAATACTAATTAATATTTAAAATACAAATTAATTTAAAAACTAAAACTAAATATTAATATTAAATATAAACCTAATTAAGTTTTAATAATAATAATAATTAAATTATACTCCGTAATAAATGCCAAATTAGGGTTCTGCTCGTGTCAGGGTGGCTCTGCGAGTTGCGGTACACCTGGCAACAAACTCCGCGAGTCGCAGGGTATGAAATTTCAGATTAGGTGGTTTCGTTTGACAGGTTTCGTTTTTAATATTATATATATATATATATATATATATATATATATATATATATATATATATATATATATATATATATATATATATATATATATATTATTTTTCTATTTTAATAATTATATAAAATATTTATATTAAATAAATAAAACTTATATTTAAAAACTAAAATATAAATAAAAATACTATATAATTTTATAAATAAAAATCTTAAAAATAATATTATATATATTTTTTTTCCGGTTTTAAATTTTTTATATTTTTTTAATATTTAAAAAGTATATATTTTACAAAAACTAATTAAAACTTAATAAACTTTTTTTTATGTGTGTGGTGTTTCGCTTCGGCGTTCCCCGGCAGCGGCGCCAAAAATACTTGATGTTATGCGAGGTGTATATGAAATAGCTTAATTTTTACAACGAAATACTATTAAATATGATACAATTGTACAAAAGATATTTATTTATTTATAGAACGGATATAACTAAACCTTGCTACAACACTTATAGGCAGTGTACCTAATCGTACAGTAGTGTTGTTTTTAGTAAGTCCGGTTCGTTCCACAGGGAAATCTTTTAAACAAAGCTAAACGCTATATTAGTTTTAATTTATAAAAAATACAAATATATATAAGTAATATTATTATTAAAAAGGGGGGTTTTTTATCGTTTAATGACCGGTTTGTCGATTTTAAAACTTTAGTCGCAGTTAAAACCTAATGTAAAATATAAAAAATATAAAAGACTTAATTTAAAACGTAAAGTAAATAACGATAATGAAATTGCGATAAATAAAAGTGCGATAAAATAAACTTGCGATAATTAAAAAGTACGATAATTAAAAGTGCAATTAAATACAATAACAATAAATAAAAGTGCGATAATTAAAAGTGCAATTAAATATAAAATAAAGGAAATTAAATATGAAATAAAGGAATTATGCTTATTTAAACTTCCGTAATCATGATATTTGACGTGTTGATTTTTAGTTTTATGTCCATGGGTTAATTGTCCTTTGTCCTGGATTATTTAATATGTCCGTCTGGTTTTTGTCTATAACAGTCCATCAGTCATAAATATAAAGTGCGAGTATCCTCGTCAAATTATCCTTATACCCGAAGTCAAATATTACAACTAATTGGGGACTTAAACTGTAACAAGATTTTAATACTTTGTTTAATAATTACACCAGGTTATCGACTGCGTGTAACCCAAGATTTTAATACTTTGTTATCAATTATGCCAAGTGTCCTTGTACATAATTTCACCCCTGTTTTAATAATTCCATAGACTATTAATCCATTCCCTTGTCCGGTTAAATGAACGATTATTCGTACATATAAATACCCCGCCCATCGTGTCCGATCGAGTGTATATGGTTATTTATAGGGACGTCCAATTGTAAATCTTTATATTAAAATTAACAAACTATCATTTAGTTAAACAAATATAAAGCCCATTAATAGCCCATAGTCTAATTTTCACAAGTGTCGTTCTTTTGTCCAAACCCCAATTATGGTACAAAGCCCAATTACCCAATTTTAGTAATTAGCCTAACATCATGATTACTTCGGCTTAAATAAGTATAATAATAACTTAGCTACGAGACATTAAATTAAAAAGGTTGAACATAACTTACAATGATTAAAAATAGCGTAGCGTTACACGGACAGAATTTCGACTTACACCCTTACAACATTCGCTATCATACCCTTATTATTAGGATTTAAAATTAAAATTACAATTAAAAAATAAATATATATGTATACGTTTACATATAGATAGAGAGATTGATGGATTGATATTTAAAACGATCAAAATGCGTTGCCTTTTATAGGCAGATTTGGATTTGAGTGCTCCGCAAGTCGCGGTCAATTTCCCTTTCAAACTCTGCGAGTCGCGGAGTTTGAATTTCCAGCTCACTCTAATTTGGATCTTTACTTGCCGACGGATTTTAATAATATAAATATAATATAAATATATAATTTATATAATTGATTATATATTATATTATATTTATATACATAATTAATTTGTAACTTTCGGTCCGTTGCGTCGAGCGTTGAGAGTTGACTCATGTCCCGGTTTCGGATTTTCGAACGTCCTTGCGTACAATTTAATATCTTGTACTTTGCGTTTTGAATCTTGTACTCTTGTAATTTTGAGACGTTTCTTATCAATAATTGGAACCTCCTTGATTGTATTTTGTACTTTTGAGCTTTTTGGTCGTTTGCGTCTTCAATTCGCCGAATCTGTCTTTTGTCTTCACCTTTTATTATTTAAACGAATATCACTTGTAAATAGAACAATTGCAACTAAAATCTTGTCTTTCTTGAGGGATAATACTATGAAATATATGTTCGTTTTTAGCATTATCAGGTACACACACAGTATATGAAACACACGCACACATTTGGATTTGTCCGGGAGAGACGAACTTTGGTGAAAGTTCTTTACAAATTTGGATCCTTAGGGAAAATTGGATCTTTGAGAAAATGTTTTAAGATTTTGAAAATGTCAATGCTAGTTTTTAAACTAGACACGTTTTCCGGTTTTGTCGGATTTTCAGAATTTTGAAAAAATGAGTGCGGGTTTCCCGCTATTGGTCAAGCCAATCCCTCCTACAGTACCTAACATCACGAGATGTCAGTAAGAAAGTAATGTGCTTAGGAGGATACACATTACATCCGGATATCATCGATAATCATGAGGTAATCATCTAATCCGTTAAATCAGTCATGAAAATTGAGGTTCATCAGTCTTAAAAGCTGATATTTTACCTTTTCGGAGGTTATCCACTGAGGATCTGATCAATCACAGATATTTTGTGTATCATGGTGCGCTCCCCATTTGACAAGACAGATCTCCCTCATCGAGATAAGTCTGACTACCAGTTTCCCTGTTTGATGTTGAGGCCTGGTAGATTTCCAGTCGATGTTAGCAGATGTCATGCGAGGTGTATATAAAATAGCTTTATATTTTACAAGGAAATACTATTAAATACGATACAATTTTACACAAGATATTTATTTATTTATTGAATGGATATACTTAAACCTTGCTACAACACTTATAGGCAGTGTACCTAATCGTACAGTAGTGTAGTTTTTAGTAAGTCCGGTTCGTTCCACAGGGATTCTTTTTCACAAAGCTTAACGCTATATTAGTTTAAATTAATAAAAATACAAATATATATATAAGTAATATTATTATTATAAAGGGGGGTTTTTACCGTTTAATGACCGGTTTGTCGATTTTAAAAACTTTAGTTGCAGTTAAAACAAAATGTAAAATATTAAATAAATAAAAGACTTAATTTAAAGCGTAAAGTAAATAACGATAATGAAATTGTGAATAATAAAAGTGCGATAAAATAAACTTGCGATAATTAAAAAGTACGATAATTAAAAGTGCAATTAAATAAAATAAAAATGCGATAATTAGAAGTGCAATTAAATATAAAATAAAGGAAATTAAATATGAAATAAAAGAATTATGCTTATTTAAACTTCCGTAATCATGATGTTTGACGTGTTGATTTTAGTTTTATGACCATGGGTTAATTGTCCTTTGTCCTGGATTATTTAATATGTCCGTCTAATTTTTGTCCATAACAGTCCATCAGTCATAAATATAAAGTGCGAGTGTCCTTGTCAAATTATCCTTATACCCGAAGTCAAATATTCCAACTAATTGGGGACTTAAACTGTAACAAGATTTTATTACTTTGTTTAATAATTACACCAGGATGTCGACTGAGTGTAACCCAAGGTTTTAATACTTTGTTAACAATTTTGCCAAATGTCCTTGTACATAATTTCACCCCTGTTTTAATAATTCTAGTGGCTATTAATCCATTCTCGTGTCCGGTTAAATGAACGATTATTCGTACATATAAATATCCCGCCCATCGTGTCCGATTGAGTGTATATGGTTATTTATAGGGACGTTCAATTGTAAATCTTTATATTAACATTAACAAACTATCATTTAGTTAAACAAATATAAAGCCCATTAATAGTCCATAGTCTAATTTCCACAAGTGTCGTTCTTTTGTCCAAACCCCAATTATGGTACAAAGCCCAATTACCCAATTTTAGTAATTAGCCCAACATCATGATTACTTCGGATTAAATAAGCATAATAATAACTTAGCTACGAGACATTAATGTAAAAAGGTTGAACATAACTTACAATGATTAAAAATAGCGTAGCGTTACACGGACAGAATTTCGACTTACACCCTTACAACATTCGCTAACACACCCTTATTATTAGGATTTAAAATTAAAATTAAAATTAAAATTAAAATTATATATACATATACTACGTTGAGTGAAGAAGAAAAAGATGTGTTTTTGTGGTGCACCAAAGCTTGATTTTTATAGGCATGTGGGCTGGAACTGGGGCTCATGCGATTGCATGGATTTATGCTTTCTAGGCCATGCGATCGCATGGCTAGCTGGGGAGGCTCACATTTGGTTGTTTTCTTCTGCCGACGGTTTTATAATATAATATAATATATATATATTAATTTTAAGAATTAATTATATATTATATTATATTTATGTGCATAGTTGACTTGTAATTTTTAGTCCGTTGCGTCGAGCGTTGAGAGTTGACTCTGGTCCCGGTTCCGGATTTTCGAACGTCCTTGCGTACAATTTAATATCTTGTACTTTGCGTTTTGAATCTTGTACTCTTGTAATTTTGAGACGTTTCTTATCAATAATTGGAACCTCATTGATTGTATTTTGTACTTTTTAGCTTTTTGGTCGTTTGCGTCTTCAATTCGTCGAATCTGTCTTTTGTCTTCACCTTTTATTATTTAAACGAATATCACTTGTAAATAGAACAGTTGCAACTAAAAGCTTGTCTTTCTTGAGGAATAATGCTATGAAATATATGTTCGTTTTTAGCATTATCAAATATTCCCACACTTGAGCGTTGCTTGTCCTCAAGCAATATAGTCTTGAAATACTAGAATCACTTCTTTATTCTTTACACTTTGTACATCAGTGATTTCAATACGGCGGTATAAACAATGGTAGTAACGATGTGGTTTACAGTCCCACATGACTATAAAATTTAGATCCATTAAGAAAATTGGATCTTTATGAAAACATTTGATCTTTTGAAAATTAAATCTAGTTTTTACCCTAGATAAGTTTTCCGGAATAACCCTTCACCGGTGCTTGCAAAATATTTTTGTGGGCTTGGTGGGTTTCAGATTTGAAAATTTTAGCTCAAAACTTGTGGTTTTGTGTCACCCACTTGCTAACCTTGTATTAGGAAAGCAACACATCCGGTATACTTGCTCCGTATATTACCTTTCGGTAAACTACCGTCCGGTTGTAAAGGAAAGCGTTGAACATGCAACTGTTAAGGCAATGTCCCCTGACATGCTTTTAATTATGGTCTATAACGTGTCGGATGCAATTACTATCCTTGGTAGGAGCAATAGTAAAGCTCACCCTATAGTTTTTCGGTTTGGCACAAGGTCCTGTCTTTGACCATGCTATGCAACCACCGTTCTTACGGTTGACACCCGATTTGGTTCAGATGACCTAATGAATTCCAGGTGAATTCCTAGGATTTTACATTCAATGGTAATGAACGCATTAAAAATGGGTTTTCAGAAAACAAATCGGTTTGTAATTTTGATCAAAATATTTTCTCGTTCAAGCTCGAGTTTAGATATCATTGAATTCCATGAGTTTGAATTCTCAATCTTTAAGGTCAATCTCTAGGATTGAGTAATATCAGGCTTAAAAGCTGATTTTTGATCTTTTAAGGAGATTATCCTTTCTGGGGATCTGATTTATTAGTCTTATCAAGCTAATTTGCACGGTGCCCCCCATTGTACGAGATAAATCCTTCTCATGGTTAGGATAAATCTGCCCACTTGGCGACCCTATTTTATGCTGAGGTCCATGGATTTCCTACTGATTTTAGAGATGACTTTTCTAGATTTTTCATCAACCTACAGCTGGTCTGGATGACAACTTCCTGACCTACATCAAGAAGCGCGTTTCTTTTTCGGAAGATTTTACTTCGTTTTAATGATGGAATTGATTCATCGTGTAGATCCATCTCTTCTTTTCTTTCATCGGGTAAAATAGTTTAGTTTAGTCCAAAGAAAAAGTATTTTCAGTTATTTGTTACAGAAATATGTGACATATGTTTAAGATAACTTGGTAATTTTTCCCACACTTGGCTTTTATTTTCCTTTTTATTGTCCTCTATTCCATTTTAAATGAATTTTAACATTTTGGTTTGTTTCTCAATTTATGTCCTTTCTGAGATAACAATAATTTCGGTGTTAACACCTAGTTTTATCGTTCATAAATATGTATAAATATGATTTTGAGTTCATTTAATTGAAAATTTTGAAAATTTTTACAAGAATTGGGTAGTCAGTATATAAGACTAGGGCTGTTCTTTATCATCAGAGAGCACTAGATTCTAATACAACTACTGCGTTACTAGTATTTTTAATGGTAACCAAGTGTTTAAATCAAAAAAAATTTTAAAAATCCGAAATAATTTAACCCCGACAGCGACGCCAAAAATACTTGATGTCATGCGAGGTGTATATAAAATAGCTTTATATTTTACAAGGAAATACTATTAAATACGATACAATTTTACACAAGATATTTATTTATTTATTGAATGAATATACTTAAACCTTGCTACAACACTTATAGGAAGTGTACCTAATCGTACAGTAGTGTAGTTTTTAGTAAGTCCGGTTCGTTCCACAGGGAATCTTTTTCACAAAGCTTAACGCTATATTAGTTTAAATTTATAAAAATACAAATATATATATAAGTAATATTATTATTATAAAGGGGGGTTTTTACCGTTTAATGACCGGTTTGTCGATTTTAAAAACTTTAGTTGCAGTTAAAACAAAATGTAAAATATTAAATAAATAAAAGACTTAATTTAAAGCGTAAAGTAAATAACGATAATGAAATTGCGAATAATAAAAGTGCGATAAAATAAACTTGCGATAATTAAAAAGTACGATAATTAAAAGTGCAATTAAATACAATAACAATAAATAAAAATGCGATAATTAGAAGTGCAATTAAATATAAAATAAAGGAAATTAAATATGAAATAAAAGAATTATGCTTATTTAAACTTCCGTAATCATGATGTTTGACGTGTTGATTTTAGTTTTATGCCCATGGGTTAATTGTCCTTTGTCCTGGATTATTTAATATGTTCGTCTAATTTTTGTCCATAACAGTCCATCAGTCATAAATATAAAGTGCGAGTGTCCTCATCAAATTATCCTTATACCCGAAGTCAAATATTCCAACTAATTGGGGACTTAAACTGTAACAAGGTTTTATTACTTTGTTTAATAATTACACCAGGATGTCGACTGAGTGTAACCCAAGGTTTTAATACTTTGTTAACAATTATGCCAAGTGTCCTTGTACATAATTTCACCCCTGTTTTAATAATTCTAGTGGCTATTAATCCATTCCCGTGTCCGGTTAAATGAACGATTATTCGTACATATAAATATCCCGCCCATCGTGTCCGATTGAGTGTATATTGTGACGCCCCGTACTAAATCATCATGTACGGACCATCAACAACAGGATCATTACAAGGTTAAGTACTATATGCGTTTTCAAAACAGAGTTTGCATTCATTAATAAAAGTGACGTCATAACATACGTCAATTGTTTTACAAGTCAAAGTATGCTTCACTAAGTAGAAGCATTAAATAAGTGTACGTGACCATAATGGTCGTTACATATCATAAATTCATAAGTAAAAAGTTTGAATGCAACATAAGTAGTCATGCGATAACAACTCTAGGCAGCGGGTTCTACAGCACGACTAGTAAGATAGCGGAAGCGACTTCAAGCACCTGAGAAAATACATGCTTAAAAAGGTCAACACAAAGGTTGGTGAGCTATAGTTTAAGTATAACAGTAATGTAAGTAGGCCACGAGATTTCAGTGCTACAACGAGCGTTTCAAAAGTATGTAAAAGTATATGCTTAACCGTGGGCACCCGGTAACTAACTTAACGTTTAATGTACCCCCTTAAAGTGCACTTGGCAAGTGCGTATAACCTCGAAGTATTAAACACTCATTAAATGCTAGCGCTACTAGCCCGAGTGGGGATGTCAAACCCTATGGATCCATATCTAAGATTCGCGTTCACGGTTCAAAAACCAATGATTAAACGTTACCGAGCTAAAGGGAATGTTTATGCCGTTGTATAACCCACACATATATAAGTTTAAGTACTCGTGCCTAGTATGTAAAACATAAAATCCGCATGTATTCTCAGTTCCCAAAATAAGTTAAAGTAAAAAGGGAATGCTATAACTCACAATGATTAGTAGTAATGGTAAGGTAGTAGTCGGAAAGTGGTGTGCAAGTAACGGTCCAAACGTCCTCAACCTAAGTCAAATAGCACTAAGTCAATAAGTCGTCTCAAAAGGTTTACAAGTACGTAATTAAGGTCATAAGGGTCATCATCAATCATCATTAAACAAAAGGTAACAAGTAAGACTCGTTTATGAAAGTCGTTTAAAACAAAGGTTGACTTCGGTCAGTCACCACGGCCTCTACCCTTACTGAATTAAGGTGAGACCAGTGGTCATGGCTCCGTCTATGAGTCCCTTAAGTGTGGTAAAATTTACAGAAGCAAACTCGTCTTGGTTTGACCTTGGCGACGGTCTAAGTGCGAGTAGGTCAGAAATTTCTGCACAACGTTAAAGAACATGGTAACGATCGGAGGGCCATAAATCCTAAACCGTAACTCGGATTAAGACGAGTCCTATATGAAAAGTTATCTACTCGAAAAGTTCTTTCTAAAAATCAAGGTTAGAACAGCCCAGGTCTACTGGTCTGTTCCATAAGCAGTAGGTCAGAAACTTTTGGACAGAATGCAGTGGGTTTTCAAGGGTTCCGGTGATCTTGGCGTTTGATGTTCATCACGGTTCTCATCCTTGATGCGTATAGCTTCAAGTGTACAACTCGTTGATGTGTTAACATCATTTTGACCAAGGTTTGTCCATCATAACTCAAGTGCAAGTGTTGTAAGTGTTTGATGAACCAAGGTTCCATGTAAGTTTATGAACAAGTTCATGAACACTAAGAAAGATCACAACCAAGTGTTGGATCCATGATACTTGCACCAAAGTGTAAGCTCTTGTTGGTTTCATGTCCTTGTTCAAATGTGTAGTAAGCAACTAACAATAAGAAATAAAGAAAATGAATGATAAGCCTAAACCAACCATGAAGGTGGTATTCTAGTAACATACAACAAACAAGAACACAAGTAACAAAAATTAAAGATTATAAACTTTAAATCTTTGAAATAAATAAAGTAGAAAGCTAACTAAACAAGAAGATGATTCATAGTTGCTCTTACTTTTAAAGATTCAACCCAAGTTGATCTTTAAGTGAAGTAACTTCAAAGTTACTTCAAGAACTACAAGTAAAGAGTTTATACAACTATGAACTTTAATTCTTTGAAACAAATATGTAGAACATAACTAGAGAGATTATGTTCTTGATGTTCTTGTTAAATACAAGATATAAATGAAGAATCAAAACTAGAAAGTTTGATCTTGTAACTTAGTAAATAAAGACAAGTAAGTAAGTAAATAATAACTTAGTAATCTACAAGTAATTAAACTACAACAAGATTAAGTAACAAACAACAAAAGATGATGATGATTAATGTTTATGAAATCAGTTTTTACCAACAAAGAAAAGAAGAAAAGAAGTTGTTTCAAACACTTACAAGTATGAGAGAAAAAGAGAAGAAAGTTTGAGGGAATATGCAAGTAATGTGTGTGTGTTTGGAGAGAAGACTTCAAGTGAACAAGTAATGAAGAAATGATGAAGTGTGGACTCCTTTGAGCCCTCAAACCCCACGGCCTGCAGTAGCCCCCATGGGGTGGGTGTGTTTGTTTGGTGGTTACTAGTGTGTTAAAGGTTCAAAAGATGGATAAAAGGGTTAGTCTCATGGGGATTATAAGGCAACTAGATTCCTTAAGCAAGTAACTAGTTAGTTTATGTTTAAATGATACTTACAAGTATGCAAGAGTGGGCTTAATGTCCATTAAAAGAAGTAGGGTGGGCTTGTGAGTCTTATTCAAGAGTCCATTACACTAATTAAAGCCCAAGTTGCAAATAATCCAAATAGGTCCAACTTAAGCCCAAGTAATTAACTAACCATCTTAGTTAATTAAAATGATTAATAAAATTAATCATGAATGTAAATAATACCTTAAAATATTATTCGTGCAAGTTCCGGGTGTCACAAAGACGTTTCGGGCATTTAAAGTTCAAGTACGGGCAATTAAAGCAACATGTAAATGTAATAACATACATTCGTTTAATCAAGCGTATTAATAATAATAATTATTAATAAATAACGTTGGAAAAACCAGGGTCGTTACATTACCCACCTGTTAAAGAAAATTTCGTCCCGAAATTTAAGCTGAAGTAGATGGAGGAGTCGGGAAAAGATGAGGATATTTCCGCATCATTTGATCCTCTCGTTCCCAAGTAAACTCAGGTCCTCGTTTGGCATTCCATCGTACTCGTACAATCGGAATCTTGTTGCGTTTCAAAGTTTTGATCTCACGATCCATAATCTCAACAGGTTCCTCCACAAAGTGGAGTTTGTCATCAATAGTAAGTTCTTCCAATGGTATGATGAGTTCGGGTGCAGCAAGACACTTCTTCAAGTTTGACACATGGAAGGTAGGATGAACTGAGCTCAATTGTGCTGGAAGATCAAGACGATAAGCAACGGGTCCAACACGTTCCAAAATTTCGAAAGGACCAATGTATCGTGGGTTCAACTTTCCACGTTTTCCAAAACGGATCACACCTTTCCAAGGTGCAACCTTCAACATTACACGATCACCAACATTAAATTCAAAGTCTTTCCGTTTAAGATCGGCATAGCTCTTTTGGCGATCACGGGCAGTCTTAAGTCTAGCTTGGATCTGAGCAATCTTCTCCGTGGTTTCGTGAACTACCTCGGGTCCGGTGATTTGCTTTTCGCCTACTTCGGCCCAACAAATAGGAGATCGGCACTTACGACCATACAATGCTTCAAAAGGTGCAGCATTAATGCTTGAGTGATAACTGTTGTTGTACGAGAATTTGGCGAGTGGCAAATGCCTTTCCCAGGCCTTTCCAAAATCAATGACACATGCACGCAGCATGTCCTCCAAGGTCTGAATCGTTCGTTCACTTTGCCCGTCAGTCTGAGGATGATAAGCAGTACTCATGTCAAGACGAGTTCCCATGGCTTCTTGCAAAGAACGCCAAAATCTGGAAGCAAAACGGGGATCGCGATCGGAGATGATTGATAAAGGTACACCATGACGAGATACAACCTCTTTGATGTACAGCTGAGCAAGTCTTTCCATTGTATCAGTTTCCTTCATCGCTAGAAAGTGTGCAGATTTGGTGAGGCGGTCAACAATAACCCAAATAGTATCGCATCCGCCCACCGTCTTCGGCAGCTTAGTAATGAAATCCATTGTGATCCTTTCCCACTTCCATTGTGGGATTTCCGGCTGTTGAAGTAACCCAGAAGGTCTCTGATGTTCGGCTTTAACCTTCGAGCAAGTCAAACACTTACCAACATAAGTCGCAACGTCCTTCTTAAGATTCGGCCACCAATACTGTTCTTTAAGGTCGTGGTACATCTTACCTGCACCGGGGTGAATCGAATATCTCGATTTGTGTGCTTCATCAAGTATCAGGCTTCGTAGATCTCCATAGTAAGGTACCCAAATTCTTCCGGCATAACATCGGAGTCCAGACTCTCTAACCTCGAATCGAGAGACAAGTATGTTCAAATGCTCGTGAGATATGTTCTCCTCCTTGAGAGCCTCAACTTGGGCTACTCTGATCTGGTTGTTGAGGTTCGAATGGATGGTGATGTTCAGAGCCCTAACACGGAGAGGTGCCGTCCTCTCCTTTCGGCTTAAAGCGTCAGCTACAACATTGGCCTTGCCAGGGTGATAACGGAGTTCACAATCGTAGTCGTTGAGCGTCTCGATCCATCGACGCTGTCTCATATTCAATTGCTTCTGATCGAAGATGTGCTGGAGACTCTTGTGATCGGTGAAGATAGTGCTCTTAGTTCCATACAAATAATGTCTCCACAATTTGAGTGCAAAGACAACGGCTCCAAGTTCAAGATCATGTGTAGTGTAGTTCCGCTCGTGAATCTTCAATTGGCGGGAGGCATAGGCAATAACCTTTGATCGTTGCATCAGTACACAACCAAAACCACTCTTCGATGCATCGCAATAAACAACAAAGTCGTCACTGCCTTCAGGAAGTGATAGGATAGGTGCGGAGGTTAACTTCTTCTTCAAAGTTTGGAATGCTGATTCGTGTGTGGGTTCCCAAATGAACTTCTTGCCCTTGTGAGTCAGTGCGGTCAAAGGACGCGCAATCAGAGAAAATCCTTCGATAAACCTTCGATAATAACCGGCGAGACCTAGAAATTGGCGAATATGCGTTGGAGTAGTGGGGGTCTCCCACTTGCTGATGGCTTCAATCTTGGCGGGATCAACTTTGATACCCTGGTCGCTCACAACATGACCCAAAAACTGTACTTCCTTCAACCAAAATTCGCACTTGGAGAATTTGGCGTAAAGTTGCTCTTGTCTTAAGAGTTCAAGCACTAGCCGAAGGTGTTGCTCATGTTCTTCTTCGCTCTTAGAGTAGATGAGGATATCATCTATGAAGACGATAACAAACTTATCCAAGTAAGGCTTGCAGACACGATTCATGAGATCCATGAACACGGCAGGGGCATTTGTCAAACCGAATGGCATCACGAGGAACTCATAATGACCATAACGGGTCCTGAATGCAGTTTTCATCACGTCACTTTCCTTCACCCTCAGCTGGTGATATCCGGATCGCAAATCGATCTTTGAATAAACGCTCGATCCTTGTAGTTGATCAAAAAGATCATCAATTCGTGGAAGAGGATATCGATTCTTGATAGTCAATTTGTTGAGTTCACGGTAGTCGATACACATACGGAAGGATCCATCCTTCTTCTTTACAAACAACACAGGTGCGCCCCAAGGCGAGAAGCTTGGTTGGATAAACCCTCGATCTAATAGCTCTTGTAGTTGACTCTGTAATTCTTGCATCTCGGAAGGTGCGAGTCTATAAGGTGCACGAGCTACAGGTGCAGCTCCTGGCACTAAATCAATCTGAAATTCTACGGCTCTCGGCGGTGGTAATCCAGGCAATTCCTCTGGGAAGACATCGGAAAATTCGTTCACAATTCGAACGTCGTTCACGCTCTTCACTTCAGTTTCTACCGCTTTCACATGTGCTAGGACAGCAAAGCGTCCCTTCTTCATAATCTTTTGCGCTTTCACGCAACTAATGAGGTTCAACTTCGAGGTACATCTCTCTCCATAGATAACCAGTGGTTCGCCATCTCCTTGTGGTATGCGAAGTGCTTTATCTCCACAGATAACATCGGCCTTTATCTTGCTCAACCAATCCATACCGACGATCGCGTCAAAACTTCCCAGTTTGATAGGTATCAAATCAATTTCGAAATCTGCACCAGCTATGTTGATAATAGCTCCACGACTAATATGGTCAACCTTTTCAAGTTTTCCATTGGCTACCTCGACAAGCATACTTTCCTTCAAAGGAACTAACGACCAATCTAACTTATCACAAAAATGTCTACACACATAGCTCCTATCGGCACCAGTATCAAATAGGACAGAAGCTAAAAGATTGTTGATCTTGAATATACCTGTCACCAAGTCGGGGTTGTCGCGAGCGTCTCTTGCATTAACATTGAAGGCTCTAGCACGTGGTGGTCCGCCATCCTTACGCTTGTTAGGACACTCGTTTCTGAAATGGCCCGTCTTTCCACATTCATAACACTTCTTAGGCCCATTGTTGTTGTGGTTTGGCTTCACATTCAAAGTGGTAACCTTGCAATCCTTGCCAACATGTCCAGATCGTTGGCACTTCTCACAGATAACATTGCAATACCCAGTGTGGTGCTTGTAGCACCTATTGCATTGTGGTAAGGTTCCCTTGTAGTTCGGATTGGTGCGGTTGTTGTTGTTGGGGTTGGTGTTGTTGTTGTGCATGTTGTTGTTTTGCCTAAACCCTTCATGTCGTTTTGTCGGGTTTTGATCATAGTTCCTACCCCTGTTGTTGTTGTGGTTGTTGTCCCATTTCCTCTTTTCACCACTAACAGTTTCAAACTTAGCCTTCTCCGGCTCGTCCAGGATGATTTGATTTAAGAGAGTATGCGCCATGCGCATTGCTTCGGGAACGCTTGGCGGCTTGGATGAGGTAACATTACCCTTGATGGACTTAGGAAGTCCCGAGAAGTATTTCTCCAAACGCTTAAATTCGGGGGTGACCATGGTTGGACACATAAGAGCCAATTCCAAAAACCTACGGTTGTAGCTGTTAAGGTCGTTCCCTACGGTTTTCAATTGCATAAATTCGATTTCCATCTTTTGAATCTCGGTTCTCGGACAGTATTCCTCGATCATAGCACATTTAAATTCTTCCCAAGGCGTAGCATACGCCTCATCAATTCCTTTCGCTTGGGCCATGGTATTCCACCATGTAAGCGCGCCATCCGAAAGTGTGCAAGATGCAAATTTCGTTTTGTTAGCCTCAGAACAGTTGCTAACCCTGAATACCGATTCCAACTTTTCGAACCATCTGGTGAGACCGACGGGTCCCTCAGTGCCACTGAAGTAGTGTGGCTTGCAGTTTTGAAATTCCTTGTAAGTACACCCATCTCGGACGACAGGTGGATTGACAGGCGGTGGTGGTGGAACTTGGGGTTGTCTTTCAGCTAGTGCAGCAGCGACTCGCTCGTTAATCATTTCCTCAATTTGTGCCTCGGTGGAGATAGATCTCCCGTTGGCCATGATGTTCTATACAAACATTTTGACTCAAGTCAAAATCCATTATGCAAATAATAATAATATAGTACATAACAACCAACATGAAAACAGCACAACACATGTTGATTAAGTAATGCAAGCATATATAAGTACCACAAAACCATGATATGATAACGTAAATAGAACACTTGCGCAAGGAGTAAGCAACACAAATTTCATTCATTAATGATAATAAGTTCATACATTACAATAAGTTCGTACATTACATAAGTGAAATATGAAATTACAAAAAGAGATTACAATACAGAATCTAGTACAAAGTCCTACGGCGATGGTGGGTACAAGATGTCCAAAACATGAGCCAACTGCTCCTCGAGCTCAGTAACTCGAGTCTGGAGAATCTCAATCTCCCGCCTCATTTCCTCATTAGAGGAAGGTGATGGGGCAGGTGGTGCTGGCGGTGCAGGTGGAGCCGGTGGTGCTGAAGTGGATGGTCCGGCTCTGGGTGGAGACGGTAATATCAGTGGGTCGGCGGGGTACGGCACCAGCCGTTTACGAGCAGTGATCCTACGACGCCGACCATAAGCGTCAGTGACAGTACGACCAGGAATTATGCCAGCGAAGCGATACCGCTTCTTCGGCGGGGTAGAAGGTGCCTGAATCGGTCGGTCAGCGGGATCCTCCTCATCACTGGAGTCGTCAGATGAGGTGTCGTCTGAAGAAGCATCGGTGGAAGAACCGTCGTCTGAATCATGCGGTGGTGGCGCGGGTGGCTCAACATATCCGAAAGCGGCCAACATCTGTCGGTGTCGGCCTGGCGTAATCACGGCTAAGCGGCCGTCGGCAGTGCGTCGGCAAGGTGTGCGCCAGTGATTACGGAAGGGTCCTTCCCCGAACTCCGCGGGGATCTCCATGCCACCAATGCGAGCCAGTTGCCTCAGGGGTCTGGAAGAAGACGCCGGGATAGGCACACTAGAGCTAGCTCCAGAACTAGAGGCGCCGGGGTCGCCAGTGGGTGTCGGGGCCGGAATGTCGGCAGCAGCAGCAGCAGCAGCAACAGGTGCAGCAGTGGGAGGAACAACGGGGCCTGAGCCGCTCGGGATGTCAGTAGGTGGAACGTCCGACATCTGAACAAGGAAAAATAAATTTTCCATGTCAGTATGTCATAAAGCAAGCAAATAATAGGCCAACAGTTTAATTCATGTATAACAATAAGTAGCATGGCAATATCAGTAATCGTACGAAACTAGCATGCAATCGAAAGCAAGTAATAGCATGCAGTAGTGAAATCACGTAGTAGCATACGACATATAGCAGTAACAGTAAGCAGCAGCATGCAGTAAGTTCAGCGGAAACAAGTAAACTAACAAGTTGTAGATTAGCCCTATTAGTGAATCCTACTCGGGTCGGTCTTAGACTCACTAATGCATCCTAATTCCCTACAACCAATGCTCTGATACCAAATGTGACGCCCCGTACTAAATCATCATGTACGGACCATCAACAACAGGATCATTACAAGGTTAAGTACTATATGCGTTTTCAAAACAGAGTTTGCATTCATTAATAAAAGTGACGTCATAACATACGTCAATTGTTTTACAAGTCAAAGTATGCTTCACTAAGTAGAAGCATTAAATAAGTGTACGTGACCATAATGGTCGTTACATATCATAAATTCATAAGTAAAAAGTTTGAATGCAACATAAGTAGTCATGCGATAACAACTCTAGGCAGCGGGTTCTACAGCACGACTAGTAAGATAGCGGAAGCGACTTCAAGCACCTGAGAAAATACATGCTTAAAAAGGTCAACACAAAGGTTGGTGAGCTATAGTTTAAGTATAACAGTAATGTAAGTAGGCCACGAGATTTCAGTGCTACAACGAGCGTTTCAAAAGTATGTAAAAGTATATGCTTAACCGTGGGCACCCGGTAACTAACTTAACGTTTAATGTACCCCCTTAAAGTGCACTTGGCAAGTGCGTATAACCTCGAAGTATTAAACACTCGTTAAATGCTAGCGCTACTAGCCCGAGTGGGGATGTCAAACCCTATGGATCCATATCTAAGATTCGCGTTCACGGTTCAAAAACCAATGATTAAACGTTACCGAGCTAAAGGGAATGTTTATGCCGTTGTATAACCCACACATATATAAGTTTAAGTACTCGTGCCTAGTATGTAAAACATAAAATCCGCATGTATTCTCAGTTCCCAAAATAAGTTAAAGTAAAAAGGGAATGCTATAACTCACAATGATTAGTAGTAATGGTAAGGTAGTAGTCGGAAAGTGGTGTGCAAGTAACGGTCCAAACGTCCTCAACCTAAGTCAAATAGCACTAAGTCAATAAGTCGTCTCAAAAGGTTTACAAGTACGTAATTAAGGTCATAAGGGTCATCATCAATCATCATTAAACAAAAGGTAACAAGTAAGACTCGTTTATGAAAGTCGTTTAAAACAAAGGTTGACTTCGGTCAGTCACCACGGCCTCTACCCTTACTGAATTAAGGTGAGACCAGTGGTCATGGCTCCGTCTATGAGTCCCTTAAGTGTGGTAAAATTTACAGAAGCAAACTCGTCTTGGTTTGACCGTGGCGACGGTCTAAGTGCGAGTAGGTCAGAAATTTCTGCACAACGTTAAAGAACATGGTAACGATCGGAGGGCCATAAATCCTAAACCGTAACTCGGATTAAGACGAGTCCTATATGAAAAGTTATCTACTCGAAAAGTTCTTTCTAAAAATCAAGGTTAGAACAGCCCAGGTCTACTGGTCTGTTCCAGAAGCAGTAGGTCAGAAACTTTTGGACAGAATGCAGTGGGTTTTCAAGGGTTCCGGTGATCTTGGCGTTTGATGTTCATCACGGTTCTCATCCTTGATGCGTATAGCTTCAAGTGTACAACTCGTTGATGTGTTAACATCATTTTGACCAAGGTTTGTCCATCATAACTCAAGTGCAAGTGTTGTAAGTGTTTGATGAACCAAGGTTCCATGTAAGTTTATGAACAAGTTCATGAACACTAAGAAAGATCACAACCAAGTGTTGGATCCATGATACTTGCACCAAAGTGTAAGCTCTTGTTGGTTTCATGTCCTTGTTCAAATGTGTAGTAAGCAACTAACAATAAGAAATAAAGAAAATGAATGATAAGCCTAAACCAACCATGAAGGTGGTATTCTAGTAACATACAACAAACAAGAACACAAGTAACAAAAATTAAAGATTATAAACTTTAAATCTTTGAAATAAATAAAGTAGAAAGCTAACTAAACAAGAAGATGATTCATAGTTGCTCTTACTTTTAAAGATTCAACCCAAGTTGATCTTTAAGTGAAGTAACTTCAAAGTTACTTCAAGAACTACAAGTAAAGAGTTTATACAACTATGAACTTTAATTCTTTGAAACAAATATGTAGAACATAACTAGAGAGATTATGTTCTTGATGTTCTTGTTAAATACAAGATATAAATGAAGAATCAAAACTAGAAAGTTTGATCTTGTAACTTAGTAAATAAAGACAAGTAAGTAAGTAAATAATAACTTAGTAATCTACAAGTAATTAAACTACAACAAGATTAAGTAACAAACAACAAAAGATGATGATGATTAATGTTTATGAAATCAGTTTTTACCAACAAAGAAAAGAAGAAAAGAAGTTGTTTCAAACACTTACAAGTATGAGAGAAAAAGAGAAGAAAGTTTGAGGGAATATGCAAGTAATGTGTGTGTGTTTTGAGAGAAGACTTCAAGTGAACAAGTAATGAAGAAATGATGAAGTGTGGACTCCTTTGAGCCCTCAAACCCCACGGCCTGCAGCAGCCCCCATGGGGTGGGTGTGTTTGTTTGGTGGTTACTAGTGTGTTAAAGGTTCAAAAGATGGATAAAAGGGTTAGTCTCATGGGGATTATAAGGCAACTAGATTCCTTAAGCAAGTAACTAGTTAGTTTATGTTTAAATGATACTTACAAGTATGCAAGAGTGGGCTTAATGTCCATTAAAAGAAGTAGGGTGGGCTTGTGAGTCTTATTCAAGAGTCCATTACACTAATTAAAGCCCAAGTTGCAAATAATCCAAATAGGTCCAACTTAAGCCCAAGTAATTAACTAACCATCTTAGTTAATTAAAATGATTAATAAAATTAATCATGAATGTAAATAATACCTTAAAATATTATTCGTGCAAGTTCCGGGTGTCACAAAGACGTTTCGGGCATTTAAAGTTCAAGTACGGGCAATTAAAGCAACATGTAAATGTAATAACATACATTCGTTTAATCAAGCGTATTAATAATAATAATTATTAATAAATAACGTTGGAAAAACCAGGGTCGTTACATATATGGTTATTTATAGGGACGTCCAATTGTAAATCTTTATATTAACATTAACAAACTATCATTTAGTTAAACAAATATAAAGCCCATTAATAGTCCATAGTCTAATTTCCACAAGTGTCGTTCTTTTGTCCAAACCCCAATTATGGTATAAAGCCCAATTACCCAATTTTAGTAATTAGCCCAACATCATGATTACTTCGGATTAAATAAGCATAATAATAACTTAGCTACGAGACATTAATGTAAAAAGGTTGAACATAACTTACAATGATTAAAAATAGCGTAGCGTTACACGGACAGAATTTCGACTTACACCCTTACAACATTCGCTAACACACCCTTATTATTAGGATTTAAAATTAAAATTAAAATTAAAATTAAAATTATATATACATATACTACGTTGAGTGAAGAAGAAAAAGATGTGTTTTTGTGGTGCACCAAAGCTTGATTTTTATAGGCATGTGGGCTGGAACTGGGGCTCATGCGATTGCATGGATTTATGCCTTCTAGGCCATGCGATCGCATGGCCAGGTGGGGAGGCTCACATTTGGTTGTTTTCTTCTGCCGACGGTTTTATAATATATATATTAATTTTAAGAATTAATTATATATTATATTATATTTATGTGCATAGTTGACTTGTAATTTTTAGTCCGTTGCGTCGAACGTTGAGAGTTGACTCTGGTCCCGGTTCCGGATTTTTGAACGTCCTTGCGTACAATTTAATATCTTGTACTTTGCGTTTTGAATCTTGTACTCTTGTAATTTTGAGACGTTTCTTATCAATAATTGGAACCTCATTGATTGTATTTTGTACTTTTGAGCTTTTTGGTCGTTTGCGTCTTCAATTCGTCGAATCTGTCTTTTGTCTTCACCTTTTATTATTTAAACGAATATCACTTGTAAATAGAACAGTTGCAACTAAAAGCTTGTCTTTCTTGAGGAATAATGCTATGAAATATATGTTCGTTTTTAGCATTATCATTAGCAATGACTTTTCGAGATTTTTCGTCACCCTACAACTGGTCCGGACTACAACTTCTGAAATAAATCAGCAAGTGTGTCGATTGGGAGACTTTACTCCTATGGGTTATACAAAGTGGTCAGGCGCATACATTGCCCTGGTTCTGAACAATGAAGACCGCCCTTAGGTTTTTGATCTGGCACGAGGTCCGGTTTTCGACCAAGATATGAAATCACCGATCTCTCACGGTTTACACTCGTTTTGGTACAAGTGACCTACAATTTAGCTTTACTAAACTAGTAGGATTTTCATCCAAATAATTGAATGATAATGCAACTTCAAAGACTATTAATAAATTTAAACATAACTCAACATTTCTTTTTTTTTTTTTTTTAGTTTTTAGAACAAAATGTATGTAACATGGTTTGTGGACAATTTTTGTTTCTACTCAATACATTAGTCACACGAAGCACGCAAAACACACACATTATTATAGAACACAAACTCACACTTTTATGAACACAAACTCACGCTTTTATGAACACATGTTTACACAATCTGGAATACACACTCGTTAAGGTACACACACAGTATATGAAACACACGCACACATTTGGATTTGTTCGGGAGAGACGAAGTTTGGTGAAAGTTCTTTACAAATTTGGATCCTTAGGGAATATTGGATCTTTGAGAAAACGTTTTAAGATTTTGAAAATGTCAATGCTAGTTTTTAAACTAGACACATTTTCCGCTATTGGTCAAGTCAATCCCTCCCACAGTACCTAACATCACGAGATGTCGGTAAGAAAATAATGTGCTTAGGAGGATACACATTACGTACGGATATCATCGATAATCATGAGGTAATCATCTAATCCGTTAAATCAATCATGAAGATTGAGGTTCATCAGTCTTAAAAGCTGATATTTTACCTTTTCGGAGGTTATCCACTGAGGATCTGATCAATCACAGATATTTTGTGTATCATGGTGCACTCCCAATTTGAAAAGACAGATCTCCCTCATCGAGATAAGTTTGACTACCAGTTTCCCTGTTTGATGTTGAGGCCTGGTAGATTTCCAGTCGATGTTAGCAATGACTTTTCGAGATTTTTCGTCACCCTACAACTTGTCTGTACTACAACTTCTGAAATAAATCAGCAAGTGTGTCGATTGGGAGACTTTACTCCTATGGGTTATACAAAGTGGTCGAGCGCATACATTGCCCTGGTTCTGAACAATGAAGACCGCCCTTAGGTTTTTGATCTAGCACGAGGTCCGATTTCTGACCAAGCTATGCAATCACCGCTCTCTCACGGTTTACACTCGTTTTGGTACAAGTGACCTACAATTTAGCTTTACTAAACTAGTAGGATTTTCATCCAAATAATTGAATGATAGTGCAACTTCAAAGACTATTATTAAATTAAAACATAACTCAACATTTCTTTTTATCGTTTTTAGAACAAAATGTATGTAACATGGTTTGTGGACAATTTTCGTTTCTAAGGCAACCTAAAATTTTAAAAATTTAAATATAAACGCCTTAATTTTTATAAACGAATTCCCGATAAATTTCTATCCCCTCACCCCACACTTGAGATCATGCAAGGACCTCATTGCATGAAATCAGAAAAATGATTAAATTTAGAGGGAAAAGTGATTGGGTGATTGTAGAAATTTTCAAATTTTTAACTTGTAAATCGTGCAACATGTAGACGGATGCCGCTGAACTTACTGCCAGCATAAGAGCATCGTCCATTCCGCGATTATCATCATACACACATCGTAATATCAAGTGTTGCTGAACTTAATACCAGTCTTTGAAGTTCAATCACGCTGCATACAATAACAAACCAAACAAATAATACTAAAAATAAAGGTGGTGTATTCAACACAACCACCCACAAATGTTATCCCTACAACATAAATAGTTTAAAGATTATTACAAACCAAAAATAAAAAATGTTCTGAAAACTACCAAAGTGTTACCAAATGTTACCAAATAGGGCATATGAGCCCTCTAATTGTCACCAAAGAAGTTACCAAAAGGCCAGCCAGAGTAGGTGCCCGAACCATCATTCCTAGGTCTTCCATGTGGGTATTGTTCCTTAAAGCGTCTTTGTGCATCTTGCATGGACGCTTATCCGTCATATAATGGAGGACTAGGAGTTCGGTTAAGAGTATGGTAATAGGTCGAGTTTTGGTAGGAGGTAGCATAATACTCTTGGGGGTTTTGCATATATAATCCAACATTATGGCGAAGCCAATCGCCTCTATAGTTCCCCCACCTTTGATAATACCGTGACGCCCTATTATGCTCACTCTGTTCTTCCTGAAATTGATGAAATTGTGTCTGTTGTTGCTCATATTGGTTATTTCTATTTTGGTAACCGACTCGTATATCATGGAAACCCATAATAATTTCATCCAATTCATCTTCCCTTGACCTTTGTTGGCACCTACGCCTCCTCCTTTATGGTTGTGGTGGGTCCTCTTGACCTTCTTCTTCAGGTGCCTCCATATGCACATCTTCATCTTCGTTTTCTCTTTCTACACCACTGCCGCCGGCTTCATGATCATTTGTACAGGGCGGTGCGTTTACCCTCGGAACAAATGGAATAAGCCTTTGATGATTATTATAGGCCAAAAATTCTGCATTCAAATAATAAGTTTTGTTCAAAGGCTTCATTGTTGTATTGTTTGGAATTAACCGAGATAAATCGACACCAAAATGCCTAGCAATCTGGGTGATGTATTGCCCACCAACAATCAGATTCAACGCTCTATCTCCCCTTGAATTCTCAAGATAACTTTCCAATGTAGATGGAATGTCGACACTACTTTTGTTGTAGATTTTATCTACAAGAAAAACATCGAGATGTGTTACTTTATTGGTGCCATGTTTTCTTGCATTGAAAGTGCATGCAACTAGCCGATGAATCATTCTTTTATCTTTATCGGTTATATCAGTAAACTTGCTTCGGCTAGCGGAAAATTGGGAGTTGCTCATATCTTTCCAAAACGGGCGTGGATCATAAGAATCATCATAGTACTCGGATAACCGCAAATAAGCATTGAGTTGGTCATCATCAAGTTCAGCATATAGCCCGAATACTCGAGCAAGCTCAATTTGGCTAAGTGCCCGATTGATCCCACCTAAACAAAATCTCATAAAGTTTTGACTTGTTGGATCCATAATTAGATCAAAACGTAAAGAGGCTATGAACTCTTTGCATAACTGTGGGTATATAACATCATTGAACCTCATAATTCGTTCCCAGGCCCTGATTGTTATTAATTTGCTCGTTAAAACCTGGTATTATACCTCTAACATTCTAGATAATGGTAAAATCTGTGTATCGTTCCAAGGACAGTTATATGTGTAAGTTAAGATTGTATAAACTAAATTGGAATTTAACTAGATAAAATGAAGTCAAACAAATACAAGATATTGGGTTTCCCTTTAACGATGGGCAAATCAATAAAGGAATAAGTTTAAAAGACAATATTTTTGGTATTTTAGATTTATAAAAATGAAAAGATAGTTTTTATATCAAATTAAAGGAATATTCTCATCTAGACTTTTTACCCTCGATATTGAATGTTATTATGGATTAAGACCGGAGTGATTGATTATGTGTGTAAGTTACCTATTAAATTCACCAAGAGTTCTCTTTAGTAAATATGCAAACACAATTACAAGATCAAGGGTTCCCTTTTCACTATAGTTCTTTTATTTGTAATCGGATAACTTAGCTAGTTCTAAGGCTTGAAACTCGACTTCTATGTTCATAGTTATCAATAATTGTACAAACGTTCGTTGCATACAATTCATCCCTATATCGTCTAATCATTTGAATCTAATTTACCCCCTTGGTCCGGTTTAGTAAACAATCAATCTAAGACAAGTTGATTGTAAATCAATATGATAAATTAACAAGAGTTCTCTTTATCAACAACATATCAATTAACTAGATACAAATGATTTTAAACTTAACAAGAATGGTTCTTTTATTCAAACATCAAACTATCATGCATAAGAACAATCAATCAAAAGTAAACATTCAACATCTTGGTTATTTATCTAGATGAACATAACAAGAACTTAGCTAACAATCATATTTGAAGACAATAACAAACTGGAAATAAAGATAGAATTCATTGAACTAACTAGAATCGACCTTTTGAAGCAATCTTGGATGATGATCCTGATGATTCTTGATTCCGGATTGAAATGATGGATTAGGTGATCCTGGATTACTCCAAGGATCTCCTTGAATCGTAACCTTTTCCTACAAATATGACCGTAAACTTATATATTGAGAATGAGGCTGGACAGGGGTTTATAAAGGAGAAAAACTGCACCGAAAGTAGAGTGCGCCGAGCGCACATTTAGGGGTGCGCTGAGCGCGTGGAAAATAGGTGCGCGGCGCGCACTCTGTGATATTCATGTTTTTTTCGCTTTTGGTCAGTTCAGTAAGGTTGGTAACAGATTGGTGAACGTAATGGTTTTCAACAAAAATTAAAAATCACTCAAAATCATATAAATGACACAAAAACCTATTCACACATGTGAACTTTCTTTAACGAGTCGTCCATTTAACTCGTCCCCATTTTCGATTTAGGCTTTGTTTTCGAAGTTGAGGTTAACCTCGTCTTCGATTTCCAGGGGACCATCGACATAGTGTTTGACCCGGTGGCCATTCTCTTTAAAAATGTCACCCTTCCAGTTCACCACTTCAAATGTACCATAAGGGTACACTCTTTTAACAAAAAATGGTCATGTCCATCGGGACTTAAGCTTTCCTGGCGATAACTTAAAACGGGCATTGTAAACAAGGACACGATCTCCTTTCATGAATTCCTTTAGACTTTTCAATCGCTTATCGTGCCATTGTTTGGTCTTTTCCTTGTAAATTAGAGAGTTGTCATAGGCTTCACGCCTCAACTCGTCTAATTCATTTAGTTGGGTCAAACGTAACTGACCCGCCTCCTTGTAATCCAAATTACATGCCCTTAGCGCCCAAAGCGCTTTGTGTTCAATCTCCAAAGGGAGATGACATGCTTTCCCGTATACCACTCGAAAAGGAGTGGTTCCAATTGGTGTTTTGTAAGCCATGCGAAAGGCCCACAATGCATCATTTAGTTTAACAGACTACTCTTTTGGATTTGCACCAACAGTCTTTTCGAGTATGCGTTTTAGAGACTGACTGGTATTCTCCACCTGCCTACTTGTTTGGGTATGATATGATGTTGAAATTTTATGGATAACTCCACAACGTTTCAACACCTTTTCCATTTGCGCATTGAAAAAGTGGGTGCCCCGGTCACTGATAAGGGCTTTAGGTGTGCCAAATCTTGAAAAAAGTTCCATAAAAAATGTAACTACAACTCGGCCATCATTTGTTGGGAGAGGTTTTGCCTCCGCCCATTTGGAAACATTGTGTATGGCAACAAGTATGTAGAGGTAAGAATGAGACTTTGGAAAGGGCCCCATAAAGTTAATTCTCCAAACATCAAACACCTCGCATACTTGGATGTTTTATTGAGGCATTTCATCCCGTTTAGTGATTTGACCGGCCCATTGGCACGCGTCACAAGCCTTACAAACAGTGTAGGCATCTTTGAATATTGTAGGCCAATAGAAACCGGCCTCGTAAACTTTCCTCCCCGTGATTTGGGGACCAAAGTGTCCACCCGTAGGACCAAGGTGACAATCAAGCAGAATTTCGGTGCATTCCTTCCCCGAAATGCACCTGCGAATAACTCCATCCGCACATCACCTAAATAGATAAGGGTCTTCCCAAAAATAGTATTTTAGGTCACTAAAGAATTTCTTCCTTTTCTGATGTGACCAACCGGTTTCTAGGTACCCCCCAACAATGTAATTGGCGAAATCAACATACCACGGGTCTTCCACCTTCTCTACTCGCATGAGATATTCACCGGGAAAATCATCTTTAATACTCGATTCATGGAGTACTTCAAGATTGGGATTTTCAAGTCTAGAAAGATGGTCAGCCGCGAGATTTTTGGCACCTTTCTTATCCCGGATCTTGATATCAAATTCATGCAAGAGCAAGACCCATCTTAGCAATCAAGGTTTAGCATCCGGTTTAAAGAAAAGGTATTTCAATGCCGAATGATTGGGGAACACAATTGTATTTGACAGGACAAGATAAGATCAGAATTTGTCAAAAGAAAAGACGATAGCAAGGAGCTCCTTTTCTGTTGTTGTGTAGTTTCGTTGGGCTCCTTGTAAAGTCTTGCTTGCATAGTAAATGAGTTGAAAACATTTTTCAACCCGTTGGCCCAAAACTGAACCAACTGCAAAATTCGATGCATCGCACATTAGCTCGAATGGTAATGACCAATTTGGAGCTTTAATTATTGGTGCGTTAACAAGTTTTTGTTTTAAGATGTTGAATGCCTTAGTGTATTCACTCGTGAAAACAAAGGGTGCATCTTTTTCGAGAAGTTTATTCAATGGCGTTGCAATTTTTGAAAAATCTTGAATGAATCGCCGGTAAAATCCGGCATGCCCGAGAAAACTTCTCACACCCTTCACATCTGAAGGAGGTGGAAGGTTGGCAATGACGTCAACCTTTGCTGGATCCACCTGAATACCAACACTTGAGATTTTGTGTCCCAAGACAATGCCTTCTTTAACCATAAAATGGCATTTCTCCCAATTTAACACTAAGGGGGTGTTTAGTTTTGACTTATTGGACTGAATGAAATAAATGAATTATTCGGTCAGTTTTCATGTTTGTTTACTTTTGCATTATTGATTAATATAAACTAAATAAAGGGATGTATGGGTCACCACTAAAACCTATGTACTCCACATACCGCCATATTTATTCTATTATTACCCTTCACTTCTTTTCCTTCTTTCTTCATCTTCTTCATTTTTTTTCATCTTCTTCTTTCATCATCAAGACAAAATATTTTCTTATTTCATTATCTTCCTTCAAAAAAATTAAAGCAGCTACGACAACAATTTACCCGACATTTTCTTCTCGAAAAGTCTCTTCTTTCGACCACCGTGTGTAGTGGTGGTACTCTTGTTGGAGCAGAATTATTCAAAAGGCTTCAGTAATTTAAATGGATTTGAAAAATAACCCACAATCTGAAAATGAAAACCCCTTTGACCAAAATTTATTTCTAGCTAATTGAAGAATATGGGTTGCTAAAAATCGGGAATCTTTGATTACCCAGATTAGAACAATATGCAGAACTTTTGAAAAATAATGAGAGGATATTGTGGATTGAAAATATGTTCGATTCTTATGGTTTATTGTTATGTTATTTTTGTTACTTTTAAATGAAAATGATAATTGAGTATCTTGTGGAAAGTTCAAAATTGATTATTGTTACTTATATATAGATATTTCTTTTTATTACTCCGTATTATTTTTTACTATTTTTATTATTTACTATTATTATTATTATTATTATTATTATTATTATTATTATTATTATTATTATTATTATTATTATTATTATTATTATTATTATTATTATTATTATTATTATTATTATTACTATTATTATTATTATTATTATTATTATTATTATTATTATTATTATTATTGTTGTTGTTGTTGTATTTATCTGGGGTAAAATAGTCAATTGTATCATTCAGCACATTTATTCAGCAGAAAAAGTAAACAACATTAATCATTTACGGATTACTGGATATAGTCATCTATATCCATTTTGCCATCTGTATCCATATAGGACTTAACGGGAAAAAAGTAAACAGGCCCTAAGTTTGATTTCTCACACCTAATTAGCATTTTCTCCAAATTTAGAAGACATGAATCGAAAGTGTCACCGAAGACTGAAAAGTCATCCATGAACACTTCCATGCAATCTTCAATCATATCATGGAAAATGGCCATCATGCACCTTTGGAATATTGCGGGAGCATTACATAGACCAAAGGGCATTCGGCGGTATGAAAAGGTGTCATAGGGACACGTGAAGGTAGTCTTTTCTTGGTCCTTGGGGGAGATGGGAATTTGAAAGTACCCCGAAAAACCATCTAGGAAACAATAAAAGCTATTTCCCGCTAGTCTCTCTAACATTTGATCAATGAATGGTAGCGGAAAATGGTCTTTTCCAGTGGTATCGTTTAAGTTACGATAATCAATACAAACTCGCCACCCCGTAACAGTTTGTGTAGTGATAAGCTCATCCTTATCATTTGTGGTAACAGTTATACCACCCTTTTTAGGAACACAATGGACCGGGCTTATCCACGGACTTTCTGATATTGGGTAGATTAGACCTGCATCTAGCAATTTAATGATCTCCTTTTTGACAACATCTTGCATATGAGGATTTAGCCTCATTTGACGTTGCATCACTGGTTTGGAATTTTCTTCCATTAAGATCTTGTAAGTGCAATAAGAAGGACTAATTCCTTTTATATCATGAATTTTCCATGCAATGGCTGGTTTGTGGGCCTGTAATAAGGAAACAAGATGTTCTTTTTCATGTTTAGAAAGAAGTGAGGAAATAATTACCGGAAGCTTCGAATCCTCCTGAAGGAAAGCGTACTCAAGATGATCAGGGAGTGGCTTAAGCTTCAAAATTGGAGGTTCCTCAATTGAGGGCTTACTCCGGTACTCGCTATCCTTGTTCAGTTGTTCTAACTCCTCTTCAGTTGGTTCATACCCATTTTCCATCAATGTAGCCATCACATCCATTTCTTCTTCA
This sequence comes from Rutidosis leptorrhynchoides, assembly GCF_046630445.1. NCBI lineage: Eukaryota > Viridiplantae > Streptophyta > Magnoliopsida > Asterales > Asteraceae > Rutidosis > Rutidosis leptorrhynchoides. The sequence continues at coordinate 292,558,100 of NC_092338.1, forward strand.
GGAAATTCTTCATCTCCACTCGCCATATCGTATGTACCTCTTTCATCCCATTCGGGAAATTCCTGCAAGAACTTATAATGAGAATCTATGCTTTGCATAAAATAACAAGTATCATCTGAAGATTCAGGATATTTTAATGACTTGTCAATTGCAAAAGTCGCACTAGCTTCACCAATTCTAAGGGTCAACTGCTGATCATAAATATCAATGACACATCTAGCAGTATTTAAAAATGGTCGAACCAAAATAATTGGTATTCTGTCATCAACTTCCATGTCTAAAACCACAAAATCTGCCAGAAAAATCAGATTCCCGGTCTTTACTAACATATTCTCTATTATTCCTCGAGGGAATTTTATAGAGCGATCAGCTAGTTGAATAGCTATCCGTGTGGTTTTGAGTTCCCCAAGGGCTAATTTAATGTAAATCGAATAAGGCATCAAATTGATACTAGCCCCCAAATCGGCTAATGCCCTCATACAATCAAGGTCACCCATTAGACAAGGAATAGTGAAACAACTGGATCTTGAAGCTTTTCGGGAAGTGTGTTGGACACCAGCGCTGAACATCTAGCATTTAAAGTGACTGATGAAACGCTTTCCATTTTATCTCGGTTGGTGAGCATGTCCTTCAAGAATCGAGCATATTTAGGCATTCCTGCAATAACATCAATAAAAGGTAAATTTACGTTAACTTTCTTGATGAGCTCCATGAATCTTGACTTTTCTTCCTCGAGCTTCTCCAATCTTTGTTTTCTTGGGAATGGGAGCGGTGGTTGATACGTTTTAACAACCAGTTTGACTCGCATCGTGTCTTTTTGACTTTCCATGTGCTCATTGTCAACACCTTCAACCACATTTTCTGGCTCCTTTTCTTTCTACGGTTCATTCACACTACTTTGTTTACTCTCTTTCGTTAATGGAACACGAAAGTCAGAAACTTCTAGCATCTTTGGTGGATCATAGGTTACCCTACTTCGAGTAGTGATAGCCTTTGCTTGCTCGTTTCGGGGGTTAGATTGCGTGTTGCTTGGCAATTCCCCCAATTTTCTTTCACTTAACAATTTAGAAAGATTACTCATTTGTTGTTCCAATACTTGAATGGAAGATTGTTGGTTTCTAAATTGTTGTCCATTCTTCTCATTCGTTTGGCTTATATTGGTAACAAGTTGAGTTTGTGATGCAATTAACTTCTCCAACATATTCTCCACATTTGACTTTTTCTCTTCATGTTGGGGTTTTTGATAAAACCCCGGAGTTTGTTGTTGGTACCCACTACTTGACCCTTGTTGGAAATTTGAATTTTGACCTTGAGGGTTGTAAGGGTTGTTGAAGTTTCGGTTGAATTGGGCTCTTCCTTGAAATTGGTTGTTATCCCTTTGGCTTATGAAAGCCACTTCTTCTTTCTGAGTCATTATCAAACCTGCATCACAATCTTTTCCTAAATGGAGACCACCACAGTATTCACACCCTACCTTCATACTATGAATTTTCTTGGTGATCTTTTCCATGTTTCGAGCAACACCGTCTATTTTCACACTTAGTGAACTAAGGTCATCATAAGCACCGGCACTTTAGACTTGAGAATGACGAGTAATTGGTCTTTCTTGATGCCACTCATTAGAATAATCGGCTTGTTTCTCGATTATCTCATAAGTTTCTTGCTCGGTTTTGTCCATGAGTGAACCTCCAGCTGCTTGATCAATAGAAATTCGGGTTGCAACATCACAACCCTTGTAAAAGATTTGAACTTTTTAGAAGGTATCTAAACCATGGTTTGGACTACCTCTTAGCATTTTGGAAAATCGATTCCATGCTTCATACAAGGTTTCCATCGGCTTTTGACAAAATTGGGTAATTTCTTATTAGAGTCTCGCGGACTTAGAAGCTGGAAAATATTTCTTAAGAAATTTTTCCAACATACCATCCCAAGTTTCTATCGTAGCCTCGGGTAATGAATCTAACCAACTCCGTGCTTTCCCGTGGAGTGTCCATGGAAAAAGTTTTAAAAATACATTTTGGTCGGTGTCCGCTTGAAGCTTGAATAGAACACATATCTCTTGAAAAAGACTAATATGTTCGTTAGCATCTTCATTCGGACCTCCACCAAATTGACATCTATTGTTAATCATTTGGAGAATAGGTCCTTTTATTTCAAATTTTACCTCACCAGGTGGCTAAGTAATTGCACTTCCTTGTCCAGTTCGGGTTGCCTTCATCTTGGCCGCCATTGATTGTCTTGGTACCACTGGTCTTTGTGCCTCTCCTTCCATTTCAAAATTTGGAGGATGAACGAGTTCACCAAATTCAGAATATCAAGGCTTGGTTGTTCTTGATGATTCCGAATCAAAAATTTCCTGCTTTGATGAAGACTCAAAAATTTCAGGTACTTATTTTGGTAACCTACCAAGCTTTCTGTCTGGTTCTGTAAGTGGTGTAAGTAGCGGAGAATCTGAATTTCGGGTATGTGGCATATGCAACCTAAAATCTGTCAATCACACAACTAACAAAACTATTAAACGCACCGATTCTATAAGTTTAAAAATCAAAGACTATTAATAATTTAAAAGAATTAAGAAACTACTTAATCACAAATTAGTTAATAATTCTATTTTGACACAAAATTGTCCCCGGCAGCGGCGCCAAAAACTTGATGTGCAAAACGTGTCATATGATTTGTATTAGGAAAAATACCGGTTATTAGAACTATTACACAACTACGGGCAGTGTACCCGATCGTGTAGTAGTATAGATAATGGTTTAGTCCGTGTATCATTCCAAGGACAATTGTACGTATCAAACTACAATTAGAAACTATATTATGATTAACTAAGTTAATGAAATTGAAAGGTACGAAATATTTTGGTTTTGCCCTTTAACGATGGGCGAATCAAGAGGATTTCTAGTTTTATAAGTAAAGGAACTGTTTTTGATATTTTTAGTTTTAAACAATTGTAAATAAAGCAAGTAAGATAGTTTGATCAAGAAGACGAAATGTTCATCTAGATCTTTACCCTTGGTATTGGATGTAAGTTTTGATATTAAAGCCTGATTTAATGATTATGTGAGTAAGTTACCTATTAAATTCACCAAGAGTTCTCTTTAGTAAATATGCACACACAATTACAAGATCAAGGGTTCCCTTTTCACTATAGTTCTTGTATTTGTAATCGGATAACTTAGCTAGTTCTAAGGCTTGAAACTTGATTCCTATGTTCATAGTTATCAACAATTGTACAAACATTCGTTGCATACAATTCATCCCTATAATGTCTAATCATTTGATTCTAATTTACCCCCTTGGTCCGGTTTAGTAAACAATCAATCTAAGACAAGTTGATTGTAAATCAATATGATAAATTAACAAGAGTTCTCTTTATCAACAACATATCAATTAACTAGATACAAATGATTTTAACATCAATAATCATGTTCTTGATTCAAGCTTAAAACTATCACACATAATACATACAGTTAATAAGTTTACATCCAATACCTTGGTTATTAATCTAGACAAACATTATGGAATTAGCCAACAATCATGTTTGAAAACTTAAAAAAAAGAGTAACAAAGATAGAATTCATTGTAATACAAGATTAACCATTTAGGAGTAATCTTGGATGAAGCTCCTGAATAATCCTTGATTCTTCAATGATTTGAGTACATAGATGCACTTTGATAAGCCCAAGAATTACTTTGATTCATATGTTTTAGACTCAGAACAGAAAAGAAACTGGTACCCTTTGAAATGAAGCTGGACATGGAATTAAATAGGCTGAACAGTAGCTGGAATGTGGGGTGCGCTAAGCGCACCAAAGAGAGTGCACTGCGCGCACAGTTCACCTACTACACATTTGCTTTACAGCTCGACATTGCACGTTCAAATCTGCTTTACTGGTAAAAGTGCATGTAGGGGTACGCTGAGCGCACAGTAGTGTGCGGCGTGCACTGTGCTTGGCGCACTTTGGTTTCGTCCAGGAAATTTTCTGATCAAAATATGTCATTGTGCGCTGCGCGCACCCTTAGTGGTGTGCTGAGCGCACCTCACTGTTCTTAGATTTCTGGTCTTGGTTTCGATCTCTGAGCAGTATCATCCATTTTCTTAAATGTTTCTTCAAGTTTACAATGATTTTAGACTAGATTACAATAACATACAATACAAACGAAGCACGCAAAACACACACATTATTGCTTGTCCTCAACTAATCCCCCCATACTTAACTCTTGCTTGTCCTCAAGCAAGTCTTGTTCTAATCATTCGTATACAAAACAATAATATAAATGAATCTCAAACAAAATTTGAAGTACTCAATACATTAGTCACACGAAGCACGCAAAACACACACATTATTATAGAACACAAACTCACACTTTTATGAACACAAACTCACGATTTTATGAACACATGTTTACACAATCTGGAATACACACTCGTTAAGGTACACACACAGTATATGAAACACACGCACACATTTGGATTTGTTCGGGAGAGACGAACTTTGGTGAAAGTTCTTTACAAATTTGGATCCTTAGGGAAAATTGGATCTTTGAGAAAACGTTTTAAGATTTTGAAAATGTCAATGCTAGTTTTTAAACTAGACACATTTTCCGCTATTGGTCAAGTCAATCCCTCCCACAGTACCTAACATCACGAGATGTCGGTAAGAAAATAATGTGCTTAGGAGGATACACATTACGTACGGATATCATCGATAATCATGAGGTAATCATCTAATCCGTTAAATCAATCATGAAGATTGAGGTTCATCAGTCTTAAAAGCTGATATTTTACCTTTTCGGAGGTTATCCACTGAGGATCTGACCAATCACAGATATTTTGTGTATCATGGTGCACTCTCAATTTGAAAAGACAGATCTCCCTCATCAAGATAAGTTTGACTACCAGTTTCCCTGTTTGATGTTGAGGCCTGGTAGATTTCCAGTCGATGTTAGCAATGACTTTTCGAGATTTTTCATCACCCTACAACTGGTCTGTACTACAACTTCTGAAATAAATCAGCAAGTGTGTCGATTGGGAGACTTTACTCCTATGGGTTATACAAAGTGGTCGAGCGCATACATTGCCCTGGTTCTGAACAATGAAGACCGCCCTTAGGTTTTTGATCTAGCACGAGGTCCGATTTCTGACCAAGCTATGCAATCACCGCTCTCTCACGGTTTACACTCGTTTTGGTACAAGTGACCTACAATTTAGCTTTACTAAACTAGTAGGATTTTCATCCAAATAATTGAATGATAGTGCAACTTCAAAGACTATTATTAAATTAAAACATAACTCAACATTTCTTTTTATCGTTTTTAGAACAAAATGTATGTAACATGGTTTGTGGACAATTTTCGTTTCTAAGGCAACCTAAAATTTTAAAAATTTAAATATAAACGCCTTAATTTTTATAAACGAATTCCCGATAAATTTCTATCCCCTCACCCCACACTTGAGATCATGCAAGGCCCTCATTGCATGAAATCAGAAAAATGATTAAATTTAGAGGGTAAAGTGATTGGGTGATTGTAGAAATTTTCAAATTTTTAACCTGTAAATCGTGGAACATGTAGACGGATGCTGCTGAACTTACTGCCAGCATAAGAGCATCATCCATTCCGCGATTATCATCATACACACATTATAATATCAAGTGTTGCTGAACTTAATGCCAGTCTTTGAAGTTCAATCATGCTGCACATAATAACAAACCAAACAAATAATACTAAAAATAAAGGTGGTGTATTCAACACAACCACCCACAAATGTTATCCCTACAACATAAATAGTTTAAAGATTATTACAAACCAAAAATAAAAACTGTTCTGAAAACTACCAAATGTTACCAAATGTTACCAAATAGGGCATATGAGCCCTCTAATTGTCACCAAAGAAGTTACCAAAAGGCCAGCCGGAGTAGGTGCCCGAACCATCATTCCTAGATCTTCCATGCGGGTATTGTTCCTCAAAGCATCTTTGTGCATCTTTCATGGATGCTTTTTCGTCATATAATGGAGGACTAGGAATTCGGTTTGGAGCATGGTAATAGGTCGGGTTTTGGTAGGAGGTAGCATATACTCTTACGGGTTTTGCATATATAATCCAACATTATGGCGAAGCCAATCGCCCCTATAGTTCCCCCACCTTTGATCATACCGTTACGCCCTGTTATGCTCCCTCTGTTCTTCCTGAAATTGATGAAATTGTGTCTGTTGTTACTCATATTGGTTATCTCTATTTTGGTAACCGACTCGCATATCATGGAAACCCATAATAATTTCATCCAATTCATCTTATCTTTACCTCTGTTGGTGCCTACGCCTCCTTCTTTCTGGTTGTGGTGGGTCCTCTTGACCTTCTTCTTCAGGTGCCTCCATATGCACATCTTCTTCTTCGTTTTCTCTTCCTACACCACTGCTGCCGGCTTCATGATCATTTGCACGGGGCGGTGCGTTTACCCTTGGAACAAATGGAATAAGCCTTGGATGATTATTATAGGCTAAAAATTCTGCATTCAAATAATAAGTTTTGTTCAAAGGCTTCATTGTTGTATTGTTTGGAATTAACTGAGATAAATCGACACCAAAATGCCTAGCAATCTGGGTGATGTATTGCCCACCAACAATCAGATTCAACCCTCTATCTCCCCTTGAATTATCAATATAACTTGCCAATGTAGATGGAATGTCGACACTGCTTTTGTTGTAGATTTTATCTACAAGAAAAACACCGAGACTGATATCGGGCAAAAAGTCACGTTTTTACCCCCTAAATTGAGCCCCAAAACAATAAAGATTAAAACTTTGTCGGTAAAATTATGGCTTTTTCAGTTGATTTTGTAGATCAAGTAATTACAAAGGCGATGCAAAAAGAATCAAGTAAAACGGAGCTAAAACGAAGATTCTAGAGCGAAAACGGTGAAAGACAAAAATCAAGTTACGATCCGGTGAATCAGACTGACCAGCACCAAAAACGGCTTGCCAAATGGCCTGCCAATATGGCCTGCCAGTATGGAAACGGCCTGCCAGATACAGCTCACCAAACGGGCTGCCAAACGGCCTGCCAAATACGGGCCACCAAACGGCCTGCCATACGGCCTGCCAGCCATATTTTGGCAAAAACCAAGTCTATTTAAAGGGCCTTCTCCATCCATTCCAAGACACACTCAACTTGCAATTCAATTTATATTTTCAATCTTTTAGTTAGTTTTTAGTAGTAGTTAGCTTAGCTTTTATTTTTCGAAGGTGATGTGTTGCGAGTAGGGTACGAAATACTATTATATTTTACTACAAAATACGACGAAATATTACACAAGTTTTATTAATTTAACGGATGGGTATACCTAAACCTTGCTACAACACTATAGACAGTGTACCTAATCGTAGAGTAGTGTAGTTTTTAGTAAGTCCGGTTCGTTCCACAGGGAGCTGGTGATTACGTACTATATTTTTAAGCGACTATATTTATATAAAATATATAATTATATATAGTAATATTATTATTATAAAAGGGGGGTTTTACCGTTTAATGACTGGTTTGTCGATTTTATATTTTAAACGTAATGATAAATGACGATAATTAAAGTGCGTAAAATAAATAACAATATTTAAATGACGTTAAATAAAATTGCGAGTAAATAAAATGACAGTAAATAAAATAACAGTAAATAAAAATACGATGAGATATAAAATAGAACAATTATGCTTATTTAAACTTCCGTAACCATGATGTTTGACGTTTAGATTTTAATTTATTACTTTGGGTTAATTGTCCTTTGTTCTGGATTTATTTGAAACCTATCTGGTTTTCGTCCATAATAGTTCATCGGTCATAATTATAAAATGCTCGTCAAATTAACCTTATTCCCGAAGTCAAATATTCCAACTAATTAGGGATTCGAACTGTAACAAGGTTTTAATACTTTGTTTAATGATTACACCAGGTTATCGACTGTGTGTAATCCAAGGTTTTAATACTTTGTTAACAATTACACCAATTACCCTTGAATGTAATCCACCCCTGTTTTAATTATTCCATGATTATTAATTTTCCCACTTGATCAGAATGAATAATCAATTACCCAACCCAATTGATTAATTAAATGATTGTTAAAGATGTCATATAAACGTCACTAAATAGGACATGCATAATCATTTAATAATTATTAGATTAATTAATTTGAAGATAGGTTCGACATGCTCCAAAGAATTGTCATTCAATTAGACAATATCCCCCATCTATTAATGGTCCATGGTCCAATTAAAACAAGTGTCGGTCTTTTGTCCAGACCCTAATTATGGTACAAAATTTAATAACCCAATCTTAATATTTAGTCTAACATCAAGATTACTTCGGCCCAAATAAGCATAATAATAACTTAGTTACTAGACATTAATTTAAAAAGGAAAAACATAGCTTACAGTGATTATTTATCGCGTAGCGTTACCCGGACAGAGTTCCGACTTAAAACCCGTAAAACATTTCTTACAATAACCCAATTATTATTAAACTTAAATTAAAATTAAAATTATAAATATATATATTTATGTTACAGAGTAAGAAAGAAAATATGGTGCCTAAAACTCTTGAGCAAACTGTCTTTTTATAGAATGTGTAGTGACCCGAACTTTTCCATGTTTATATATATTAATTGAGATTGATATTTACATGATTAAATGTTTCCAACATGTTAAGCAATCAAACTTGTTAAGACTTGATTAATTGAAATATGTTTCATATAGACAATTGACCACCCAAGTTGACCGGCGATTCACGAACGTTAAAACTTGTAAAAACGACATGACGATATATATATGGATATACATATGGTTAACATGAGATTATGATAAGTAAGTATCTCCATAAGTATATTAACAATGAGTTATATACATATAAACAAGACTACTAACTTAAGGATTTCGAAACGAGACATATATGTAACGATTATCGTTGTAACGACATTTAAATGTATATATATCATATTAAGATATATTAATATATCATAATATCATGATAATATAATAATTTAACATCTCATTAGATATAATAAACAATGGGTTAACAACATTAATTGAGATCGTTAACTTAAAGGTTTCAAAACAACACTTACATGTAACGACTAACGATGACTTAACGACTCATTTAAAATGTATATACATGTAGTGTATTTAGATGTATTAAAATACTTTTGGAAGACTTCAAGACATATATCAAAACACTCATACTTAACGAAAATGGTTACAGTTACTTTCCCATTCTTTTCTTTCATCAAGAATTCTAGTCGTATTCTTACCCGTATTATACACAGCTTCAAAACGTACTTACTATGGGTATATACCAATAGGAACTAGCATGGGATTCCACTCTTGATTATTTCATGTATGACTAATCAATTTTAACTTCTACCATGAGCTAGTCAACTAACTAGAACTCCTTTTAACCCCACTCACCACTCACCAATTACCACTCATCATTCACTCCATTTCACTTCCAATTCTCTTTCTAATTCTCTCTCAACACACCCACACTATTATGAACGTATTTTTCCAGTAGTTAATCATCATCTTCATCAAAAATCACTTCAAGAATCAAGCTATAATCATCATAGGAAGAACACTTCAAGAACACTTCAAAAATCCCTTCAAGTTTACTAATTTACTTCCAAGCTTTCTAATCCATTCCAAGTAATCATCTAAGATCAAGAAACCTTTGTTATATATAGTAGGTTATCTTTCTTATTCAAGATAATATTCATATTCAAACTTTGATTCAATTTCTATAACTATAAACTATCCTAATTCGAGTAAAAATCTTACTTGAACTTGTTTTTGTGTCATGATCCTACTTCAAGAACTTTCAAGCCATCCAAGATCCTTTGAAGCTAGATCATTTCTTGTCACTTCCAGTAGGTTTACCTACTAAACTTGAGGTAGTAATGATGTTCATAACATCATTCGATTCATATATATAAAACTATCTTATTCGAAAGTTTAAACTCGTAATCACTAGAACATAGTTTCGTTAATTCTAAACTTGTTAGCAAACAAAAGTTAATCCTTCTAACTTGACTTTTAAAATTAACTAAACACATGTTCTATATCTATATGATATGCTAACTTAATGATTTAAAACCTGGAAACACGAAAAACACCGTAAAACCGGATTTACGCCGTCGTAGTAACACCGCGGGCTGTTTTGGGTTAGTTAATTAAAAACTATGATAAACTTTGATTTAAAAGTTGTTATTCTGAGAAAATGAATTTTATTATGAACATGAAACTATATCCAAAAATTATGGTTAAACTCAAAGTGGAAGTATGTTTTCTAAAATGGTCATCTAGATGTCGTTCTTTCGACTGAAATGACTACCTTTACAAAAACGACTTGTAACTTATTTTTCCGACTATAAACCTATACTTTTTCTGTTTAGATTCATAAAATAGAGTTCAATATGAAACCATAGCAATTTTATTCACTCAAAACGGATTTAAAATGAAGAAGTTATGGGTAAAACAAGATTGGATAATTTTTCTCATTTTAGCTACGTGAAAATTGGTAACAAATCTATTCTAACTATAACTTAATCAACTTGTATTGTATATTATGTAATCTTGAGATACCATAGACACGTATACAATGTTTCGACCTATCATGTCGACACATCTATATATATTTCAGAACAACGATAGACACTCTATATGTGAATGTTGGAGTTAGCTATACAGGGTTGAGGTTGATTCCAAAATATATATAGTTTGAGTTGTGATCAATACTGAGATACGTATACACTGGGTCGTGGATTGATTCAAGATAATATTTATCGATTTATTTCTGTACATCTAACTGTGGACAACTAGTTGTAGGTTACTAACGAGGACAGCTGACTTAATAAACTTAAAACATCAAAATATATTAAAAGTGTTGTAAGTATATTTTGAACATACTTTGATATATATGTATATATTGTTATAGGTTCGTGAATCAACCAGTGGCCAAGTCTTACTTCCCGACGAAGTAAAAATCTGTGAAAGTGAGTTATAGTCCCACTTTTAAAATCTAATATTTTTGGGATGAGAATACATGCAGATTTTATAAATGATTTACAAAATAGACACAAGTACGTGAAACTACATTCTATGGTTGAATTATCGAAATCGAATATGTCCCTTTTTATTAAGTCTGGTAATCTAAGAATTAGGGAACAGACACCCTAATTGACGCGAATCCTAAAGATAGATCTATTGGGCCTAACAAACCCCATCCAAAGTACCGGATGCTTTAGTACTTCGAAATTTATATCATATCCGAAGGGTGTCCCGGAATGATGGGGATATTCTTATATATGTATCTTGTTAATGTCGGTTACCAGGTGTTCACCATATGAATGATTTTTATCTCTATGTATGGGATGTGTATTGAAATATGAAATCTTGTGGTCTATTGTTACGATTTGATATATATAGGTTAAACCTATAACTCACCAACATTTTTGTTGACGTTTAAAGCATGTTTATTCTCAGGTGAATATTAAGAGCTTCCGCTGTTGCATACTAAAATAAGGACAAGATTTGGAGTCCATGTTTGTATGATATTGTGTAAAAACTGCATTCAAGAAACTGATTTCGATGTAACATATTTGTATTGTAAACCATTATGTAATGGTCGTGTGTAAACAGGATATTTTAGATTATCATTATTTGATAATCTACGTAAAGCTTTTTAAACCTTTATTTATGAAATAAAGGTTATGGTTTGTTTTAAAAATGAATGCAGTCTTTGAAAAACGTCTCATATAGAGGTCAAAACCTCGCAACGAAATCAATTAATATGGAACGTTTTAATCAATAAGAACGGGACATTTCAGTTGGTATCCGAGCGTTGGTCTTAGAGAACCAGAATTTTGCATTAGTGTGTCTTATCGAGTTTGTTAGGATGCATTAGTGAGTCTGGACTTCGACCGCGTTTACTTGAAAAATGATTGCTTAACAAATTTTGTTGGAAACTATATATTTTTAACAAGTGAATATTATGTGATATATTAATCTCTTAACGCGTTTGATATTATGTGATAGATGTCTACCTATAGAACAAGTCCCATTGACTCACCTAATAATAATAATGAAGAGTCAAATGTAAATTGGAATGATTCATGGACTGATTCACAAGTTCCCGAAGAGGAACCGGAAGAAGAGTCGGAACCAGAAGAAGAATCGGAACCGGAAGAAGAATCGGAACCGGATGAAGAAATAGAACCGGTGGGGGAAATAATAAAACGGTTAAGTAAAAGAAAATCCACAACCAACCGACCAATGTTAATTATGGTCAATGGTGTTTCCGCTAAGGAAGCAAAATATTGGGAGGATTACCAATTCTCCGATGAATCGGATTCTGACGAGAATTCCGATGATGTTATAGAAATTACCCCAACCGAATTTAAAAAGTCAAAAGAAAATAATAAGGGAAAGGGCATAAAAATAGAGAAATCTAATTCCAACCCCGATGAACTTTATATGTATCGTCAACCCCCGAAGTCCTTAAGTTGTAACAATGACCCGGGAACCTCTAAACCACCAGGTTTTTCTAAACCAATGTGGATAACGACGGCTCGTATTAGGGGAACATCATATATCCCTAGAAACTTGGCAAAACGAACCAAAACCGAAGAAGAAGAAGAAACAAGCGAGTCGGAATAAGATAGTTGTATTCGTGTGGTGTAATATAAGTAATATAGTGTGCTTATGCTTTATGATATATGTAAAAATTGCTTGTATTAATAAGTATTTTTTTTATGAATCTAACTCTTGTCTATTTTACAGTATAAAAACACAAAATGGATAGACAACCCAATATTTTAAGAGACCTACCCGGAGACATGATTGATGAAATCTTGTCTAGAGTCGGTCAGAATTCTTCGGCACAACTATTTAAGGCGAGATCAGTTTGTAAGACATTCGAAGAACGTTCCAAGAATGCCTTGGTTTATAAAAGGCTTTCGTTTGAAAGATGGAGGATATCACATTGGGAAATCCATAAGTTACGATGTGTTTACTTTGACGCATATATTGCGGGGAACCCAAATGCTATTTTACGCAATGGGTTAAGAAATTATTTTGACTCAATATATCCGAATATTGGACTTCGTGATTTAGAAAAAGCGGCTAACATGCAACATAAAGAAGCATGTTATGCTTACGGATTAGTAATGTTCGCTTCTCACCAAAGTGAGAACAAGAACATCGGGCTACAACTATTAAACAAAACGTTCCCACAAGTGACGGAGTCGGTAATTGGGGTAAGAAATGAGGTTTTTAGATTGTTACAGGACTGTTGGACATTACGTAACCCTCGTCCCTTTGACGACGTTACAACACGCTGTCTTATCAACGGCCATAACGGTTATGTTCCACAAGACCAAGGATGGGAAGTAATCCTAGTAAAACCAGAATGCATGACTTGTTTCTGGACGTATGAATTACGTGTCTTTAGTGCCTTTGCTGAACGACTTGTGTACTAGCTAGAATTATCTTCACAACCATCTTGTATCAAATTTATTGTGTGCTATATTTCCTGCTATATGTAAAATAAGCGGTATTGTAAGTTTGTAAAATATTGTGTAAAAGTTTGAACGCGAAATATTATTATAATCAGTTTTTCATATAGAATTGTAGTAGTTGAATTGTATATTAGCTACTAAGTATGAACTTAACGGGTAGGTACTACCCGAATTTAAACTTATAAAAAAGCTATTATGAAGAAAAAGCTTTTATAAATGAGTTCATATTATGCTACGAAATACTATTAACTACTCTTAATATTCTGTATGATTAACTTGTTCCATTTGACTATTTTGAAGGAAATGGCACCGACTACTCGACACGCCGTGAATATGAATGAAGAGGAATTCCGTACTTTTCTAGCTTCAAACATAGCCGCAGTACAGGCTGCGCTACATACCAACAATAACCGTGGATCTAGCAGTACAGGAAATCGTGTAGGATGCACCTACAAAGAATTCACTGCCTGCAAACCTTTGGAATTTGATGGAACCGAAGGACCGATCGGATTGAAACGGTGGACCGAGAAGGTCGAATCGGTGTTTGCCATAAGTAAGTGTACTGAAGAGGACAAAGTAAAGTACGCTACGCATACCTTCACAGGTTCTGCGTTAACATGGTGGAATACCTATATAGAGCAAGTGGGACAAGACGATGCGTACGCACTACCGTGGTCAACATTCAAGCACTTGATGAACGAGAAGTACCGTCCCAGAACCGAGGTCAATAAGCTCAAGACAGAACTTAGAGGGTTACGAACCCAAGGATTTGATATTACCACGTACGAAAGATGATTCACAGAATTGTGCCTATTGTGTCCGGGAGCATTCGAAGATGAGGAAGAGAAGATCGACGCGTTTGTGAAAGGATTACCAGAAAGAATCCAAGAAGATATAAGTTCACACGAGCCCGCCTCCATACAACAGGCATGCAGAATGGCTCACAAACTAGTGAACCAGATTGAAGAAAGAATTAAAGAACAGACTGCTGAAGAGGCCAATGTGAAGCAAGTCAAAAGAAAGTGGGAGGAAAACGGTGATAAGAATCACCAATACAACAACAACAGCAATTACAACAATAATCGCAACAATTATCCCAACAATCGCAACATCAATCGCAACTACAACAAACGGCCCAACAACAACAACAACAACAACAACAACAACAACAACAGCAACTACAACAATCATCTCAACAACAATAATAACCGCAACAACAACAACAATCAGAAGCAGCTATGCCAAAGGTGTGAATAGTATCACTCGGGGTTCTGCACCAAATTTTGCAACAAGTGTAAAAGAAATGGTCATAGCGCGGCGAAGTGTGAGGTCTACGGACCAGGGGTTAATAGAACGAAAGGAACAAATGGTGTCGGAATGAGTAATGGCGGAGCAAGTAGTGTCGGAGCAAGTTATGCCAATGTAGTTTGTTATAAATGTGGAAAACCGGGCCACATTATTAGAAATTGCCCGAACCAGGAGAACACGAATGGACAAGGCCGCGGAAGAGTTTTCAATATTAATGCGGCAGAGGCACAGGAAGACCCGGAGCTTGTTACGGGTACGTTTCTTATTGACAATAAATCTGCTTACGTTTTATTTGATTCGAGTGCGGATAGAAGCTATATGAGTAGAGATTTTTGTGCTAAATTAAGTTGTCCATTGACGCCTTTGGATAGTAAATTTTTACTCGAATTAGCAAATGGTAAATTAATTTCAGCAGATAATATATGTAGGAATCGAGAAATTAAACTGGTTAGCGAAACATTTAAGATTGATTTGATACCAGTAGAGTTAGGGAGTTTTGATGTGATAATCGGTATGGACTGGTTGAAAGAAGTGAAAGCAGAGATCGTTTGTTACAAAAATGCAATTCGCATTATACGAGAAAAAGGAAAACCCTTAATGGTGTACGGAGAAAAGGGCAACACGAAGCTACATCTTATTAGTAATTTGAAGGCACAAAAACTAATAAGAAAAGGTTGCTATGCTGTTCTAGCACACGTCAAAAAAGTACAAACTGAAGAAAAGGGCATCAATGATGTTCCCATTGCAAAAGAATTTCCCGATGTATTTCCGAAAGAATTACCGGGATTACCCCCACATCGATCCGTTGAATTTCAAATAGATCTTGTACCAGGAGCTGCACCAATAGCTCGTGCTCCTTACAGACTCGCACCCAGCGAGATGAAAGAACTGCAAAGCCAATTACAAGAACTTTTAGAGCGTGGTTTCATTCGACCAAGCACATCACCTTGGGGAGCTCCTGTTTTGTTTGTCAAGAAGAAAGATGGTACATTCAGGTTGTGTATCGACTACCGAGAGTTGAACAAACTTACCATCAAGAACCGCTACCCACTACCGAGAATCGACGACTTATTTGATCAACTACAAGGCTCGTCTATTTATTCAAAGATTGACTTACGTTCCGGGTATCATCAAATGCGGGTGAAAGAAGATGATATTCCAAAGACTGCTTTCAGAACACGTTACGGTCATTACGAGTTTATGGTCATGCCATTTGGTTTAACTAATGCACCAGCTGTGTTCATGGACCTTATGAACCGAGTGTGTGGACCATACCTTGACAAGTTTGTCATTGTTTTCATTGATGACATACTTATTTACTCAAAGAATGACCAAGAACACGGTGAACATTTGAGAAAGGTGTTAGAAGTATTGAGGAAGGAAGAATTGTACGCTAAGTTTTCAAAGTGTGCATTTTGGTTGGAAGAAGTTCAATTCCTCGGTCACATAGTGAACAAAGAAGGTATTAAGGTGGATCCGGCAAAGATAGAAACTGTTGAAAAGTGGGAAACCCCAAAAACTCCGAAACACATACGCCAATTTTTAGGACTAGCTGGTTACTACAGAAGGTTCATCCAAGACTTTTCCAGAATAGCAAAACCCTTGACTTCATTAACGCATAAAGGGAAGAAATTTAAATGGAATGATGAACAAGAGAAAGCGTTTCAGTTATTGAAGAAAAAGCTAACTACGGCACCTATATTGTCATTACCTGAAGGGAATGATGATTTTGTGATTTATTGTGACGCATCAAAGCAAGGTCTCGATTGTGTATTAATGCAACGAACGAAGGTGATTGCTTATGCATCTAGACAATTGAAGATTCACGAGCAAAATTATACGACGCATGATTTGGAATTAGGCGCGGTTGTTTTTGCATTAAAGACTTGGAGGCACTACTTATATGGGGTCAAAAGTATTATATATACCGACCACAAAAGTCTTCAACACATATTTAATCAGAAACAACTGAATATGAGGCAGCGTAGGTGGATTGAATTATTGAATGATTACGACTTTGAGATTCGTTACCACCCGGGGAAGGCAAATGTGGTAGCCGATGCCTTGAGCAGGAAGGACAGAGAACCCATTCGAGTAAAATCTATGAATATAATGATTCATAATAACATTACTACTCAAATAAAGGAGGCACAACAAGGAGTTTTAAAAGAGGAAAATTTAAAGGATGAAATACCCAAAGGATCGGAGAAGCATCTTAATATTCGGGAAGACAGAACCCGGTATAGGGCTGAAAGGATTTGGGTACCAAAATTTGGAGATATGAGAGAAATGGTACTTAGAGAAGCTCATAAAACCAGATACTCAATACATCCTGGAACGGGGAAGATGTACAAGGATCTCAAGAAACATTTTTGGTGGCCGGGTATGAAAGCCGATGTTGCTAAATACGTAGGAGAATGTTTGACGTGTTCTAAGGTCAAAGCTGAGCATCAGAAACCATCAGGTCTACTTCAACAACCCGAAATCCCAGAATGGAAATGGGAAAACATTACCATGGATTTCATCACTAAATTGCCAAGGACTGCAAGTGGTTTTGATACTATTTGGGTAATAGTTGATCGTCTCACCAAATCAGCACACTTCCTGCCAATAAGAGAAGATGACAAGATGGAGAAGTTAGCACGACTGTATTTGAAGGAAGTCATCTCCAGACATGGAATACCAATCTCTATTATCTCTGATAGGGATGGCAGATTTATTTCAAGATTCTGGCAGACATTACAGCAAGCATTAGGAACTCGTCTAGACATGAGTACTGCCTATCATCCACAAACTGATGGGCAGAGCGAAAGGACGATACAAACGCTTGAAGACATGCTACGAGCATGTGTTATTGATTTCGGAAACAGTTGGGATCGACATCTACCGTTAGCAGAATTTTCCTACAACAACAGCTACCATTCAAGCATTGAGATGGCGCTGTTTGAAGCACTTTATGGTAGAAAGTGCAGGTCTCCGATTTGTTGGAGTGAAGTGGGGGATAGACAGATTACGGGTCCGGAGATTATACAAAAAACTACCGAGAAGATCATCCAAATTCAACAACGGTTGAAAACCGCCCAAAGTCGACAAAAGAGCTACGCTGACATTAAAAGAAAAGATATATAATTTGAAATTAGAGAGATGGTCATGCTTAAAGTTGCACCTTGGAAAGGCGTTGTTCGATTTGGTAAACGAGGGAAATTAAATCCAAGGTATATTGGACCATTCAAGATTATTGATCGTGTCGGACCAGTAGCTTACCGACTTGAGTTACCTCAACAACTCGCGGCTGTACATAACACTTTCCACGTCTCGAATTTGAAGAAATATTTTGCTAAATAAGATCTCACTATTCCGTTAGATGAAATCCAAATCAACGAAAAACTCCAATTCATCGAAGAACCCGTCGAAATAATGGATCGTGAGGTTAAAAGACTTAAGCAAAACAAGATACCAATTGTTAAGGTTTGATGGAATGCTCGTAGAGGACCCGAGTTCACCTGGGAGCATGAAGATCAGATGAAGAAGAAATACCCGTATCTGTTTCCAGAAGATTCGTCAACACCTTCAACAGCTTAAAATTTCGGGACGAAATTTATTTAACGGGTAGGTACTGTAGTGACCCGAACTTTTCCATGTTTATATATATTAATTGAGATTGATATTTACATGATTAAATGTTTCCAACATGTTAAGCAATCAAACTTGTTAAGACTTGATTAATTGAAATATGTTTCATATAGACAATTGACCACCCAAGTTGACCGGCGATTCACGAACGTTAAAACTTGTAAAAATGACATGACGATATATATATATGGATATACATATGGTTAACATGAGATTATGATAAGTAAGTATCTCCATAAGTATATTAACAATGAGTTATATACATATAAACAAGACTACTAACTTAAGGATTTCGAAACGAGACATATATGTAACGATTATCGTTGTAACGACATTTAAATGTATATATATCATATTAAGATATATTAATATATCATAATATTATGATAATATAATAATTTAACATCTCATTAGATATAATAAACAATGGGGTAACAACATTAATTGAGATCGTTAACTTAAAGGTTTCAAAACAACACTTACATGTAACGACTAACGATGACTTAACGACTCAGTTAAAATGTATATACATGTAGTGTATTTAGATGTATTAAAATAATTTTGGAAGACTTCAAGACATATATCAAAACACCCATACTTAACGAAAATGGTTACAGTTACTTTCCCATTCTTTTCTTTCATCAAGAATTCTAGTCGTATTCTTACCCGTATTATACACAGCTTCAAAACGTACTTACTATGGGTATATACCAATAGGAACTTGCATGGGATTCCACTCTTGATTATGTCATGTATGACTAATCAATTTTAACTTCTACCATGAGCTAGTCAACTAACTAGAACTCCTTTTAACCCCACTCACCACTCACCAATTACCACTCATCATTCACTCTATTTCACTTCCAATTTTCTTTCTAATTCTCTCTCAACACACCCACACTATTATGAACGTATTTTTCCAGTAGTTAATCATCATCTTCATCAAAAATCACTTCAAGAATCAAGTTATAATCATCATAGGAAGAACACTTCAAGAACACTTCAAAAATCCCTTCAAGTTTACTAATTTACTTCCAAGCTTTCTAATCCATTCCAAGTAATCATCTAAGATCAAGAAACATTTGTTATATACAGTAGGTTATCTTTCTTATTCAAGATAATATTCATATTCAAACTTTGATTCAATTTCTATAACTATAAACTATCTTAATTCGAGTAAAAATCTTACTTGAACTAGTTTTTGTGTCATGATCCTACTTCAAGAACTTTCAAGCCATCCAAGATCCTTTGAAGCTAGATCATTTCTTGTTACTTTAAGTAGGTTTACCTACTAAAATTGAGGTAGTAATGATGTTCATAACATCATTCGATTCATATATATAAAACTATCTTATTCGAAAGTTTAAACTCGTAATCACTAGAACATAGTTTAGTTAATTCTAAACTTGTTCGCAAACAAAAGTTAATCCTTCTAACTTGACTTTTAAAATTAACTAAACACATGTTCTATATCTATATGATATGCTAACTTAATGATTTAAAACCTGGAAACACGAAAAACACCGTAAAACCGGATTTACGCCGTCGTAGTAACACCGCGGGCTGTTTTGGGTTAGTTAATTAAAAACTATGATAAACTTTGATTTAAAAGTTGTTATTCTGAGAAAATGAATTTTATTATGAACATGAAACTATATCCAAAAATTATGGTTAAACTCAAAGTGGAAATATGTTTTCTAAAATGGTCATCTAGACGTCGTTCTTTCGACTGAAATGACTACCTTTACAAAAACGACTTGTAACTTATTTTTCCGACTATAAACCTATACTTTTTCTATTTAGATTCATAAAATAGAGTTCAATATGAAATCATAGCAATTTTATTCACTCAAAACGGATTTAAAATGAAGAAGTTATGGGTAAAACAAGATTGGATAATTTTTCTCATTTTAGCTACGTGAAAATTGGTAACAAATCTATTCCAACCATAACTTAATCAACTTGTATTGTATATTATGTAATCTTGAGATACCATAGACACGTATACAATGTTTCCACCTATCATGTCGACACATCTATATATATTTCGGAACAACCATAGACACTCTATATGTGAATGTTGGAGTTAGCTATACAGGGTTGAGGTTGATTCCAAAATATATATAGTTTGAGTTGTGATCAATACTGAGATACGTATACACTGGGTCGTGGATTGATTCAAGATAATATTTATCGATTTATTTCTGTACATCTAACTGTGGACAACTAGTTGTAGGTTACTAACGAGGACAGCTGACTTAATAAACTTAAAACATCAAAATATATTAAAAGTGTTGTAAGTATATTTTGAACATACTTTGATATATATGTATATATTGTTATAGGTTCGTGAATCAACCAGTGGCCAAGTCTTACTTCCCGACGAAGTAAAAATCTGTGAAAGTGAGTTATAGTCCCACTTTTAAAATCTAATATTTTTGGGATGAGAATACATGCAGGTTTTATAAATGATTTACAAAATAGACACAAGTACGTGAAACTACATTCTATGGTTGAATTATCGAAATCGAATATGCCCCTTTTTATTAAGTCTGGTAATCTAAGAATTAGGGAACAGACACCCTAATTGACGCGAATCCTAAAGATAGATCTATTGGGCCTAACAAACCCCATCCAAAGTACCGGATGCTTTAGTACTTCGAAATTTATATCATATCCGAAGGGTGTCCCGGAATGATGGGGATATTCTTATATATGCATCTTGTTAATGTCGGTTACCAGGTGTTCACCATATGAATGATTTTTATCTCTATGTATGGGATGTGTATTGAAATATGAAATCTTGTGGTCTATTGTTACGATTTGATATATATAGGTTAAACCTATAACTCACCAACATTTTTGTTGACGTTTAAAGCATGTTTATTCTCAGGTGAATATTAAGAGCTTCCGCTGTTGCATACTAAAATAAGGACAAGATTTGGAGTCCATGTTTGTATGATATTGTGTAAAAACTGCATTCAAGAAACTGATTTCGATGTAACATATTTGTATTGTAAACCATTATGTAATGGTCGTGTGTAAACAGGATATTTTAGATAATCATTATTTGATAATCTACGTAAAGCTTTTTAAACCTTTATTTATGAAATAAAGGTTATGGTTTGTTTTAAAAATGAATGCAGTCTTTGAAAAATGTCTCATATAGAGGTCAAAACCTCGCAACGAAATCAATTAATATGGAACGTTTTTAATCAATAAGAATGTGACATTTCAGAATGTTGGCCTGCTACAGTAACCCATGCGATCGCATGGGTTTTATGTCTATTTCCCATGCGATCGCATGGCCGCCAGATCCGGCTCACATATTTTTGTCTTTTAATTTGCCGACGGTTTTAATAAATATATATAATATATATATAATTTTAAGAATTATTTATATATTATATTATATTTATGTGCATAGTTGACTTGTAATTTTAGGTCCGTTGCGTCGCGCGTTGATAGTTGGCTCAGGTCCCGGTTCCGGATTTTCGAACGTCCTTTCGTATAATTTAATATCTTGTACTTTGCGTTCTGCAACTTGTACTTTTGTAATTTTGAGACGTTTCTTATCAATAAATTGAACCACTTGGATTGTATCTTGTACATTTAAGCTTTTTGGACGTTTGCGTCTTCAAATCTTCATTTTCGCCTTTTGTCTTCGCACTTATTTATTTAAACGAATATTACTTGAAAATAGAACAATTGCAACTGAAAACTTTACATATTGGAAGGATATTGCACCTAAATATATGTTCATTTAGAGCACTATCAGAAGGATATCCCGGCGAGTCCCTGCGATCTCGGGCAGATTTGTTCGGCCTTTTCAGGTTTTTATCCGAAACGCTTGTCTTTTGTATTAAATATGTATGCTTACCTTTTATATTTAATAATGCGTTCCGATATTGCCGTGATAGCTTAATTAATCTGTATGTTGCCATGATAGAAGTTTGGGTTAGCGTAATTATGTTAAATTAGTACGATTACTGTTACATTACTGAACTAGGAAGTCTGGTGGATTTGTATGCTAGCATCTTAAGGATTGACCAACTTAGGTTGTGATTAGGACTTTTCCACCTATATGAAATTAGCTACTTCATAGGATTAAGACCCCTGGTTATACTGTATCTGAAGATTCTATGAACTCGGTATGGCCGGAGTTCCCGAGAGGCATCTAATGCACTTTTAGGACACGGAACCTAGGAATTGAGACATGAATGACCTAGTATGCCTATTGACTATTCCAAAGAGACCTCTTAGGAGCTGTTAAGATCTAGTTAGTGCCTTTACTGTGAAATGTCTCGTTCATATTGATTATAAATGTTCCATATTAATTGATTTCGTTGCGAGGTTTTGACCTCTATATGAGACGTTTTTCAAAGACTGCATTCATTTTTAAAACAACCATAACCTTTATTTTATCAATAAAGGTTTCAAAAGCATTACGTAGATTATTAAATAATGATAATCTAAAATATACTATTTACACACGACCATTACATAATGGTTTACAATAGAAATATATTACATCGACATATGTTTCTTGAATGCAGTTTTTACATAATATCGTACAAACATGGACTCCAAATCTTGTCCTTATTTTAGTAAGCAACAGCGGAAGCTCTTAATATTCACCTGAGAATAAACATGCTTTAAACGTCAACAAAAATGGTGATGAGTTATATGTTTAACCTATATATATCAAATCGTAACAATAGACCACAAGATTTCATATTTCAATATACATCCCATACATAGAGATAAAAATCATTCATATGGTGAACACCTGGTAACCGACATTAACAAGATGCATATATAAGAATATCCCCATCATTCCGGGATCCTCCTTCGGACATGATATAAATTTCGAAGTACTAAAGCATCCGGTACTTTGGATGGGGCTTGTTGGGCCTGATAGATCTATCTTTAGGATTCGCGTGAATTAGGGTGTCTATTCCCTAATTCTTAGATTACCAGTCTTAATAAAAAGGGGCATATTCGATTTCGATAATTCAACCATAGAATGTAGTTTCATGTACTTGTGTCTATTTTGTAAATCATTTATAAAACCTGCATGTATTCTCATCCCAAAAATATTAGATTTTAAAAGTGAGACTATAACTCACTTTCACAGATTTTTACTTCGTCGGGAAGTAAGACTTGGCCACTGGTCGATTCACGAACCTATAACAAATATGTACATATATATCAAAGTATATTCAAAATATATTTACAACACTTTTAATACATTTTGATGTTTTAAGTTTATTAAGTCATCTGTCCTCGTTAGTAACCTACAACTAGTTGTCCAACGTTAGATGTACAGAAAAAATTGATATATATTATCTTGAATCAATCCACGACCTAGTGTATACACGTCTCAGGCTAAATCACAACTCAAAGTATATATATTTTTGGAATCAACCTCAACCCTGTATAGTTAACTCCCACATTACTGCATATAGAGTGTCTATGGTTGTTCCAAATAATATATACACATGGGTCGATATGATATATCAAAACATTTGTATACGTGTCTATGGTATCCCAAGATTACATAATATATTATAATACATGTATAATACAATATAAGTTAGCTAGGATATGATTAATATAGATTTGTTACCAATTTTCACGTTGCTACAACAAGAAAAATTATCCAATCTTGTTTTACCCATAACTTCTTCATTTTAAATCCGTTTTGAGTGAATCAAATTGCTATGGTTTCATATTGAACTCTATTTTATGAATCTAAACAGAAAAAGTATTGGTTTATAGTCCGAAATATAAGTTACAAGTCGTTTTTGTAAAGGTAGTCATTTCGGTCGAAAGAACGACGTCTAGATGACCATTTTAGAAAACATACTTCCACTTTGAGTTTAACCATGATTTTTAGATATAGTTTCATGTTCATAAGAAAAATCATTTTCCCAGAAGAACAACTTTTAAATCAAAGTTTATCATAGTTTTTAATTAACTAACCCAAAACAGCCCGCGGTGTTACTACGACGGCGTATGTCTGGTTTTACAGTGTTCTTCGTGTTTCCAGGTTTTAAATCATTAAGTTAGCATATCATATAGATATAGAGCATGTGTTTAGTTGATTTTAAAAGTCAAGTTAGAAGGATTAACTTTTGTTTGCGAACAAGTTTAGAATTAACTAAACTATGTTCTAGTGATTACAAGTTTAAACCTTCGAATAAGATAGCTTTATATGTATGAATCGAATGATGTTATGAACATCATTACTACCTCAAGGTTTCTGGATAAAGCTACTGGAAATGATAAAAAATGGATCTAGCTTCAAAGGATCCTTGGATGGCTTGAAAGTTCTTGAAGCAGAATCATGACACGAAAACAAGTTCAAGTAAGATTTCCACTCGAAATAAGATTGTTATAGTTATAGAAATTGAATCAAAGTTTGAATATGAGTATTACCTTGTATTAGAAATATATCTTACTGTAAATAATAAAGATTTCTTGAGGTTGGATGATCACTCTACAAGATTGGAAGTAAGCTAGCAAACATGGAAGTATTCTTGATTTTATGAAACTAGAACTTGTAGAATTTATGAAGAACACTTAGAACTTGAGAGAGATTATTTAGATGAAGAAAATTGAAGAATGAAAGTGTTTGTAGGTGTTTTTGGTTGTTGGTATATGGATTAGATATAAAGGATGTGTAATTTTGTTTACATGTAAATAAGTCATGAATGATTACTCATATTTTTGTAATTTTATGAGATATTTCATGCTAGTTGCCAAATGATGGTTCCTACATGTGTTAGGTGACTCACATGGGCTGCTAAGAGCTAATCATTGGATTGTATATACCAATAGTACATACATCTAAAAGTTGTGTATTGTACGAGTACGAATACGGGTGCATACGAGTAGAATTGTTGATGAAACTGAACGAGGATGTAATTGTAAGCATTTTTGTTAAGTAGAAATATTTTGATAAGTGTCTTGAAGTCTTTCAAAAGTGTATGAA
Source organism: Rutidosis leptorrhynchoides (assembly GCF_046630445.1). Classification (NCBI taxonomy): domain Eukaryota; kingdom Viridiplantae; phylum Streptophyta; class Magnoliopsida; order Asterales; family Asteraceae; genus Rutidosis; species Rutidosis leptorrhynchoides. Next base: position 292,583,594 of record NC_092338.1, read on the forward strand.
TACATATTAAAACACTACATGTATATACATTTTAACTGAGTCGTTAAGTCATCGTTAGTCGTTACATGTAAGTGTTGTTTTGAAACCTTTAGGTTAACGATCTTGTTAAATGTTGTTAACCCATTGTTTATTAAATCAAATGAGATGTTAAATTATTACATTATCATGATATCATGATGTATTAATATATCTTAATATGATATATATACATTAAATGTCGTTACAACTGTGATGACCCGGGAATTTCTGACCAAATTTAAATTTAATCTTTATATGCTTCTGATACGATAAGCAAGGTCTGCAATGTTGAGTCTCAAAAACTTTGGAATAGTTTACATGAATGCATTTGTCTTTTTGACCATTCCCGACGATTCACGAACAATTGTTGTAAATAAATATGTATATGTAAATGTAAGTATATGTATATTAAATTGAAATTATAAAATATAACTTAAGTATGAGAATTAAGTATGTAAAATAGAATAAAAAATAATTAAGTGTAAATTTGAAATAAATCTATATATAACTATATATATGAATTCTATGATTAAATATTATATGTATATTATAATATATATATATATAATTTATAAATATTTAACAAAGGTTATCATATTATATATGATTATATTATGTAATTAATACTATATAATACAATTTAAAATATAGTTGTTGTATTAACATTAATATCTTTATTATCAATATAAATATTAATATTAATAACAGTATCATTTAGGATATTATATGAAATCTGGTAAATTTGATTTATGATTATTATTTAATATTATTAATAGTTTTATAAATGTTATTAATATCATCATTATTATAACTAGTAGTAAAATTAAAATTTTATTTATGATTAATATTAGTATTGTTATTAAATGCTAATATTAATATTAATAGCAACATCTGTATTATAAATATTATTTTTATTTATAATATGAGATTTGATACATGTAACTTGTTAGATCTTAATTATTATTTGTATTACTAGTATTAGAATATTATTAATATTTTCAATATATATATATGTAAAATGAATAAAAAGTTTGATATATAATTATTATTATATTATTATTACTAATATTATCAATCATTAATAATATTAGTATTATGATAATCAATACTAATAATAATATTATTGTTATAAATTTTATAATTATTATTGTTATCATTACTAATTGTATTATGATTATTATGGTTATTTTTATTTATTACTTATTATTAGTATTAATATTATTACTAATACACATATACATTTACAGATACATGTACATGTACATATAATAGATACAGTTATACATATATAAAATACAGATACAGTGTATATAATTATACACATATACTGACATACATACGTAAATACATATTTTTAATATATATATATATATCAAATCTATTTTTTTTCTGATTTAATCCTCCACAGAATCCAAATTTGAATTATATCTTTGACTAACTATATTCAATCCTTGTATTTATCTGATAAATGATTTAATTACAGCAAACAAAGACAAATTCTATTAACAATCATATTCAACTTTTTATTTTTTTATTTTATTTTCTGTCCTTTGGAAGATCCTGATGTCGATCGGTATTTGACCAAATAAAGGATGCTAATCAGTGTTGAGTGTTAATAATAAACCCACAATATCGATTAACAACTATAATTATCTTTTACAAAGTCTGAATTGTCGAAAAACACTTCAAATATTGAAGAACACCCAATGAAATACTCTGTACGTGTTCATTATTACCAACAACTTGATTTTGAAAGAAATTTAAAAATCCTTAAATGCAAAGTTGTTGGTAATCGTTTATATAAACTACCTGCAAATTTATGGATTTCATTTCATCATATCCAACACGAATTTACGAGTCAAACTTAATTTGAAAAAAAGTCAAAGTTTTGTTCATCAAGAAATTAGGAATCGTTGTGCTGTTTCTGTTAAAATTAACGATGCACAAAGTTTATAATTATGATTTAAAATATGTTTCATGTTGTAATTATAATGTGAAACATTCTTAAAATCAAAATCAAAGATTTTCTTGGTTTTCTTTTACGCGAACTGCACAGCAGTTTTATTATTTTTTCTTTTTCGTTCTTTCTTAATTTTTTATTGTTAATCACGATCACTCCTTCTAGTTTATTGTTTGTTTACAAATTCTAAATGGCATCCTAAATTCATTATCTTGGTATTGAAGTTCCTGGTCGATTTCAAGATTGAAGGAGATGATCAAATAATCAAGACGGGTTAAATGTTTCTAGGATGAAAGTTATTTCAGAAAAACAGGTTCAGTCGAGTGGTTTCAGGGTGTTGTGATTGAGCGGGTGGTCACAGGTTCGAGTCCCGTAGGGAGCATCCTTTTTAGGAAGGCAATTTAGAAGGGTATATACATTTTTTTTCTTTATTAATATTATTATTATTATTATTATTATTATTATTATTATTATTATTATTATTATTATTATTATTATTATTATTATTATTATTATTATTATTATTATTATTATTATTATTATTATTATTATTATTATTATTATTGTTGTTGTTGTTGTTGATGTTGTTATTACTATTGTTAGTAATTCTAATTGTTATTATATATATTAAGATTAATAATGTAACTGTTATTATTATTAATACAAAATTTAGGATCATTTATTATCAATGTTATTATTAAGGTTATAATTATTATTATTATTATTATATCTAAAAGTATTATGATTATCATTAGTATAATTATAAGTATTATTAGTAATATTATTATTGCTAATATAAATATTGTATTATTATCACAATTGTGATTATTATTACTATCATCATAATAAAATTTATTATTATTTCATTAATACTAATATTAGAATCATTTTATAATCTTTAGAATTTGTACTTATTATTGACATAAGTATTATTAAGATTATCATTTGTAATAAGATTGTTATAGTTATTATTATAATTAAATACTAAGTATTATTGTCAAAATTATGATTCTCATTACAATTATTATTAAGATTTTCATTTGTATTAACAACTACGGTTTATTATTAAAAACTATCATTATATTAATAGAATTATTAATATTATTATCATTAATATTAATATTAGTACTATCTTTATTTTAATTACTTCTGCTGAAATTATATTATTATAACTACTGTCATGATAAGCAAAAGATGTATATATATACATATCAATATATCTAATATATATAACCTAACAAAAATTAATATTCTTAAGTATTTAAAATATATAAAATGAATATATAAGAATATACATATATATATATATACAATTAATATAAAAATAACATATATATAGACTTATATAACATTTAAAATAATAAATATATTATCATTCTAAATAGGTAATATATATAATTAATATATATAAACTTGTTCGATTACGATTACACATTTTAATTTATATACAAATGATATAGGTTCGTGAATCCAAGGCCAACCCTGCATTTGTTCAATATCGTAATACGTATTTTTACTACAAAATACAGTATGGTGAGTTTCATTACTCCATTTTAATTGCTTTTGCATTATATATTTTTGGGACTGAGAATACATGCGCTGCTTTTATAAATGCTTTACGAAATAGACACAAGTATTCGAAACTACATTATATGGTTGGATTATCTAATCGAATATGCCCTTTTTATTAAGTCTGGTAATCTAAGAATTAGGGAACAGACACCCTAATTGACGCGAACTCTAAAGATAGATCTATCGGGCCCAACAAGCCCCATCCAAAGTACCGGATGCTTTAGTACTTCGAAATTTATATCATGTCCGATGGAGGATCCCGGAATGATGGGGATATTCTTATATATATATTGTGAATGTCGATTATCAGATGTTCAATCCATATGAATGATATTTTGTCTCTATGCATGGGACGTTTATTTATGAGAACTGAATATGGAAATCTTATGGTCTATTAAAATGATGACAATGGTTATTTATATTAAACTAATGAACTCACCAACCTTTTAGTTGACACTTTAAAGCATGTTTATTCTCAGGTACGAAAGAAATCTTCCGCTGTGCATTTGCTCATTTTAGGGATATTACTTGGAGTCATTCATGACATATTTCAAAAGACGTTGCATTCGAGTCGTTGAGTTAATCAAGATTGTTATTAAATCAATTATATTTGGGTATAATATGAAATGGTATGCATGATGTCAACTTTAGATGTAATGAAAGATTGTCTTTTCAAAAACGAATGTAAATGTTTGTAAAATGTATCATATAGATGTCAAGTACCTCGCGATGTAATCAACTGTTGTGAATCGTTTATAAATGATATGGACTTTGTCCGGATGGATTAGGACGGGTCATCACAGTTGGTATCAGAGCGGTGGTCTTAGTGAACCAGGTCTTGCATTAGTATGTCTAACTGATAGTTGTTAGGATGCATTAGTGAGTCTGGACTTCGACCGTGTCTGCATGTTAAAAGTTTTGCTTATCATTTTTGTCGAAAATCATCTGCTTATCATCCTTAGAAAATCACTTACTCATTATTCTTAGTCTAGACACGTTTTTCTGCATTGACTGCATGAATAGTGTATAGACAAGATTCATATCTTAGCGTATCTGTTACTGTAAACCTTACCTGGCGTATCTCGTAAATTCCTCCGTAATCTACGAAAACTTTTGTTCTATATATATATATGAATATTCTATGTAATTAAGAATACCATCCGTTAGCCAGAAAATCATTTCATATCTAAAAATTCTTTATTCAATAGTACGAAATGGAATTCGTCATTAGTTCAAGTCACTCGGATTCCGAAATGGAATCCCACTCAAGTTCCGAAAGCAGTGTGACCAGAATGGATCAACCAATCAGTCATCATCTATTCTGGATGAATTGGGGATGGGTTCGTAGCCTCCTCAATCATTGGAGACAAGAAGAAGGTGATCCTTTCCATCCGACACATTGCCCTATTGGCGAAGAACCTGAAGCACTTACCGGTGAACCTGTTCGAAACACCATCTTTTCTCTCATTTCCAGAGTATCTCGCCACGATTATATACTATACCAAATTCTAGATTATATTTATCCGCTATCCCGAACCGAAAATCACCCCGGAGTAATAGAAGAAGTCAACGAGCTTCACGCTCGGGTAGTGGCTTTAGAGAATATGGTACGAAGATTACAAACACCAGTAGCAGCACCAGCAGCATAACCAGTACCATCACCAATGTCAACAGTACCATCACCACCACCAACATCAACATCCGCATCCCACACCTCAACATCTTAATCCATACCTCGAACATCAACGTCATACGCACCATGGATACCAAGGAGTACCAACAACAACAACATCATCACACGTCTCAACCTCGCAATCTATACCTCAAGCATAATCATTGTTCTACGAATCATTTTACGAATCGTTCTACATAAACTATCTTCGTCCTTCATGGTGATTATGTAATCTCTAATATTTTAAAGATTATGTACTCTCGTTCTAGCTGTAAAACTGATGAGTTTAATATCACATTGACTCATTGAATCCATGATTACATCTGAAGGAAATATATATGTATATATGTTTTCATAAAGATTGGAATTAAAAATTCTTTCGTACAAAGTGATAATTGTGAAAATATTTTAACGGGTAGGTAATACCCGAAGAATATTTAGATTTCACATTAATAAGTTACACTATATATTCTTCAAATCTGATTCAACATTCATTTACTATCCTACTTATATCTACCGATATATGAATCCGTTCACCACAGAATAACCATTTTCATTCAATTTCATATTTGGATTTTGATATATCAGAATCCAACAAATGGCATAATGAAGAAAACATTGGACAATAATAAAACTTGTTAGAAACAAAAAAATTAACTATGAGAAAATTTTGTTAAGAATCCACGCTAACTGTTCCTAGCTAACTGATCCCAGCTAACTGATTACATTTTATTTATCGTAATTTAATTATCGCAATTTTATTTATCGTCATTTAATTTCTGTTATTTACTTTACGCATTTTATTTATTGTCATTTAATTTCTGTTATTTATTTTTACGCACTTTAAATATCAGGACACGTATACAAGGTTTTGACATATCATATCGACACATCTATATATATTATTTGGAATAACCATAGACACTATATATGCAGTAATGATCGAGTTCTCTATACAGGGTTGAGGTTTATTCTATAATAATATATATACTTTGAGTTTTGATCGAGTCTGAGACATGTACACGGGTCACGATACGTATTAATTAATTCGAATATTATATATTAAATTATATATAAATTGTTGGACCATCAATTGTAGACTATCAACTGTGAACTAATAATATTGGACAATTAAAATGAATTAAAATATTGATTATAACATATGAAACTAAATAATTCTTCAAGTTTGCCACTTGATTTCATCATAAACCTCATTTGTATTTTGACAATTCTAATCTGCGTTCAAACCATTCATGATTCTTAAAAACACCTCAATCGAGAGGTTGAACCAACCGCACTTCATCTACGGAAGAAAAGATTGATGCATATAGTTATGCACCTGAACACACTCAGAACCTAAGTAAATGTTTAACACGTATCTGTGCTAGCTCCTTTGACGTTGTTATTACCAAAAATAGCTTTGCGATCCCTTTTCAAAGTAGCCAATTTTGTCACAGCTCCAGCAAGTCAACTTTGAATTTTCATTCGAAGTAGCCTTACTATAATCCTGATATATACGATTACCCTTTTGATACCGAAGAATTCTTTTATATTCCACTATATTACCAGCAGACGTACCAGCAACCTCATTGCTCCTTGGCTCAAATCTCTCTGACAAATCATTATATTTATTCATTGAAACCCTATCATATACACATCCGCATTTTGTAACGAGAACTGCCATAACAATTACCGGGAATCAGCAATCAGTACTTTGAAAACTCACAGCATATCTACATCAACAGTTATATGTATGACAATTATCTCTTAGAGTTATGATCTCTCATTCTGAAGTTCTGAAAAGCACTCTATCACAAATCAATACTCTGAATGTTGAAAAAGCTGAATGAAGCAGCAGAAATCATAGACAACCGTAAACAATCTTAATCATCAGAAGTTTGATGAAAAAGAATAGTATGTTGGAAAAGCTCATAAAATTTGGAACTGGAAAACGGATTGAGCTAACCACAAAGGAGACCAAGGACAAATACAAGGACTATACCCTATATCCAAAGAATCCAGATAATTCTGGATCCGTTGAAATCTTTAGAGAATATCTTGCTCCGAAGTCATGTTAAAATCTTGCGGAAAATCTTTCTCCATCAACCATCGAACTTAGAAATTCCAAAATATCATCATCAATATCTTCGATATTTCTGAGGATATTTTTATAAATATTCTCGTCCGAAATTATATACCTCTTCGTGCTTCCTGTGTATCATTATATCGGAAACATTCAATAGAAAATTTAGTACCGAAAAGAGGATTATGTGTAACTATGAAGAAAGTCGTGGACAAATCACAAAGAATAAGTTTGACTTCAAAGAATCCAAATGATTCAATGTCTGCTAAAGTCTGTAGTGAATATCTTACTCCTTTCTCTAAACCCTTACGGACAATAGTTTCTATCATCCTCTGATTTTAGATATTTCGAGATATTATCGTATCTTTCATTATAAATATCCTCGATATTTCTGAATATATTTTTATAACTATTTTTAATCTGAAATCATTAATCTCTTTTTGCTATCAGTATTACATCATATAGAAACTGTTAGTTTCTATATTCTGTAAACTTTCGAGTTTAAAATATGAAGGTTATTGAAGTAATGTTGGGAACTGATGCATGAGTTAGTATAATATAGTGACACTTGATCAACGTGATTATATTACAGTAAGTCATGCTGAGTTTCTAAATGGAACATGATGATTTACAGATTATAACATCATCATGTGTCATGTTACATAACTTTTTCATTCTGTTTAACTTCTGAACATATCAAGAAAGTATATTCTTGATAGTTCTATTCTCATTGATTATAATAATATGACAAATTAAATCGTGCGATTTCGTTCTTTCTTGGTTAGAACATTAAGTTCATTCGAAACTCTATACCTATGAATTCTGGACCATTAATTGCGAAAAGAAAACAAAAGCATGAAGCTCCGAAATAGAAAGGGGGTATAAATCGCAGCAAAAAGAGAGAGCATTAACTGTAAATGACGATGATTATAGAAGACGGAAGCGGGGACTTCAAAGTATAAAGGAAAATATAAAATCCAACAACTCATAAATTACAAACCGTGGATATTAATATGAATAGCAATATAAAGACACGGTAGAATTAAGAATAGTATCATTCCAAGGTAATAGTAGAAGTAAAAAAATCTTTCCGGAGGGAGTTGGAAAAGAAGAACGATCATTGCGATAATCAGAATAAGAACAAGGATTAGAACCGGATTAAGCATTATTATAATCTTTTGGATATATGAACTGAGAAAGAAGGTAAGGAAGTGGTGGAAAATAATGGAACGGAAGAGTTTAATTTATAATGGAAATATCAGACCGAGTAATCGAGGCAGATCACCGTATTTAATTATAGAGATCTTAATTTCCATAAATCCCGAAGAATCAGATCATATAGATTTTAAAGATTTTCCTTAAATCCCTTGAATTTTGGAATTCAACCCTGACTACGTCAAAAGTTAAGATGCATCTCATTTTCTAAATTCAACCAAGACAACGTCAAAAGCTAAAATGAAATTTCATTTATTCATTTCACTCTTTTGTGATATCTTCATTCGTGCTCTTCGAATAATCGAATTATTTTATCTGTATTATTCAATAATGATAAAACTCTAATTATTAGCTCATATTCGTCAGGAAAACATATTTATTGTAACCATGACGACCACACTCAAATTTCGGGACGAAATTTCTTTAACGGGTAGGTACTGTGATGACCCGGGAATTTCCGACCAAATTTAAATTTAATCTTTATATGCTTCTGATACGATAAGCAAGGTCTGCAATGTTGAGTCTCAAAAACTTTGGAATAGTTTACATGAATGCATTTGTCTTTTTGACCATTCCCGACGATTCACGAACAATTGTTGTAAATAAATATGTATATGTAAATGTAAGTATATGTATATTAAATTGAAATTATAAAATATAACTTAAGTATGAGAATTAAGTATGTAAAATAGAATAAAAAATAATTAAGTGTAAATTTAAAATAAATCTATATATAACTATATATATGAATTCTATGATTAAATATTATATTATTATATGTATATTATAATATATATATAATTTATAAATATTTAACAAAGGTTATCATATTATATATGATTATATTATGTAATTAATACTATATAATACAATTTAAAATATAGTTGTTGTATTAACATTAATATCTTTATTATCAATATAAATATTAATATTAATAACAGTATCATTTAGGATATTATATGAAATCTGGTAAATTTGATTTATGATTATTATTTAATATTATTAATAGTATTATAAATGTTATTAATATCATCATTATTATTACTAGTAGTAAAATTAAAATTTTATTTGTGATTAATATTAGTATTGTTATTAAATGCTAATATTAATATTAATAGCAACATCTGTATTATAAATATTATTTTTTATTTATAATATGAGATTTGATACATGTAACTTGTTAGATCTTAATTATTATTTGTATTACTAGTATTAGATTATTATTAATATTTTCAATATATATATGTAAAATGAATAAAAAGTTTGATATATAATTGTTATTATATTATTATTAGTAATATTATCAATCATTAATAATATTAGTATTATGATAATCAATACTAATAATAATATTATTGTTATAAATTTTATAATTATTATTGTTATCATTACTAATTGTATTATTATTATTATGGTTATTTTTATTTATTACTTATTATTAGTATTAATATTATTACTAATACACATATACATTTACAGATACATGTACATATAATAGATACAGTTATACATATATAAAATACAGATACAGTGTATATAATTATACACATATACTGACATACATACGCAAATACAGATTTTTAATATATATATATATATATATATATATATATATATATATATATATATATATATATATATATATATATATATATATATATATATATATATATATATATATATATATATATATATATCAAATCTATTTTTTCTGATTTAATCCTCCACAGAATCCAAATTTGAATTATATCTTTGATTAACTATATTCAATCCTTGTATTTATCTGATAAATGATTTCATTACAGCAAACAAAGACAAATTATGTTAACAATCATATTCGACTTTTTATTTTTTTATTTTATTTTCTGTCCTTTGGAAGATCCTACTGTCGATCGGTATTTGACCAAATAAAGGATGCTAATCAGTGTTGAGTGTTAATAATAAACCCACAATATCGATTAACAACTATAATTATCTTTTACAAAGTCTGAATTGTCGAAAAACACTTCAAATATTGAAGAACACCCAATGAAATACTCTGTACGTGTTCATTATTACCAACAGGTCGATTTTGAAAGAAATTTAAAAATCCTTAAATGCAAAGTTGTTGGTAATCGTTTATATAAACTACCTGCAAATTTATGGATTTCATTTCATCATATCCAACACAAATTTACGAGTCAAACTTAATTTGAAAAAAAGTCAAAGTTTTGTTCATCAAGAAATTAGGAATCGTTGTGCTGTTTCTGTTAAAATTAACAATGCACAAAGTTTATAATTATGATTTAAAATATGTTTCATGTTGTAATTATAATGTGAAACATTCTTAAAATCAAAATCAAAGATTTTCTTGGTTTTCTTTTACGCGAACTGCACAGCAGTTTTATTATTTTTTCTTTTTCGTTCTTTCTTAATTTTTGTTGTTAATCCCGATCACTCCTTCTAGTTTATTGTTTGTTTACAAATTCTAAATGGCATCCTAAATTCATTATCTTGGTATTGAAGTTCCTGGTCGATTTCAAGATTGAAGGAGATGATCAAATAATCAAGACGGGTTAAATGTTTCTAGGATGAAAGTTATTTCAGAAAAACAGGTTCAGTCGAGTGGTTTCAAGGTGTTGTGATTGAGCGGGTGGTCGCGGGTTCGAGTCCCGTAGGGAGCATCCTTTTTAGGAAGGCAATTTAGAAGGGTATATACATTTTTTTTCTTTATTATTATTATTATTATTATTATTATTATTATTATTATTATTATTATTATTATTATTATTATTATTATTATTATTATTATTATTATTATTATTATTATTATTATTATTATTATTGTTGTTGTTGTTGTTGATGTTGTTATTACTATTGTTAGTAATTCTAATTGTTATTATATATATTAAGATTAATAATGTAACTGTTATTATTATTAATACAAAATTTAGGATCATTTATTATCAATGTTATTATTAAGGTTATAATTATTATCATTATTATTATATCTAAAAGTATTATGATTATCATTAGTATAATTATAAGTATTATTAGTAATATTATTATTGCTAATATAAATATTGTATTATTATCACAATTGTGATTATTATTACTATCATCATAATAAAATTTATTATTATTTCATTAATACTAATATTAGAATCATTTTATAATCTTTAGAATTTGTACTTATTATTGACATAAGTATTATTAAGATTATCATTTGTAATAAGATTGTTATAGTTATTATTATAATTAAATACTAAGTATTATTGTCAAAATTATGATTCTCATTACAATTATTATTAAGATTTTCATTTGTATTAACAACTACGGTTTATTATTAAAAACTATCATTATATTAATAGAATTATTAATATTATTATCATTAATATTAATATTAGTACTATCTTTATTTTAATTACTTCTGCTGAAATTATATTATTATAACTACTGTCATGATAAGCAAAAGATGTATATATATATACATTTCAATATATCTAATATATATAACCTAACAAAAATTAATATTCTTAAGTATTTAAAATATATAAAATGAATATATAAGAATATACATATATATATATATATATAATTAATATAAAAATAACATATATATAGACTTATATACCATTTAAAATAATAAATATATTATGATTCTAAATAGGTAATATATATAATTAATATATATAAACTTGTTCGATTACGATTACACATTTTAATTTATATACAAATGATATAGGTTCGTGAATCCAAGGCCAACCCTGCATTTGTTCAATATCGTAATACGTATTTTTACTACAAAATACAGTATGGTGAGTTTCATTACTCCCTTTTTAATTGCTTTTGCATTATATATTTTTGGGACTGAGAATACATGCGCTGCTCTTATAAATGCTTTACGAAATAGACACAAGTATTCGAAACTACATTCTATGGTTGGATTATCTAATCAAAAATGCCCTTTTTATTAAGTCTGGTAATCTAAGAATTAGGGAACAGACACCCTAATTGACGCGAACTCTAAAGATAGATCTATCGGGCCCAACAAGCCCCATCCAAAGTACCGGATGCATTAGTACTTCGAAATTTATATCATGTTCGATGGAGGATCTCGGAACGATGGGGATATTCTTATATGTATATTGTGAATGTCGATTACCAGGTGTTCAATCCATATGAATGATATTTTGTCTCTATGCATGGGACATTTATTTATGAGAACTGAATATGGAAATCTTGTGGTCTATTAAAATGATGACAATGGTTATTTATATTAAACTAATGAACTCACCAACCTTTTGGTTGACACTTTAAAGCATGTTTATTCTCAGGTACGAAAGAAATCTTTCGCTGTGCATTTGCTCATTTTAGAGATATTACTTGGAGTCATTCATGACATATTTCAAAAGACGTTGCATTCGATTCATTGAGTTCATCAAGATTGTTATTAAATCAATTATATTTGGGTATAATATAAAATGGTATGCATGATGTCAACTTTAGATGTAATGAAAGATTGTCTTTTCAAAAACGAATGCAAATGTTTGTAAAATGTATCATATAGAGGTTAAGTACCTCGCGATGTAATCAACTGTTGTGAATCATTTATAAATGATATGGACTTTGTCCGGATGGATTAGGACGGGTCATCACAATAACGATAATCGTTACATATGTCTCGTTTCAAAATCATTAAGTTAGTAGTCTTATTTTTACATATGTAGTTCATTGTTAATATACTTAATGATATTTTTACTTATCATAATATCATGTTAACTATATATATATCCATATATATGTCATCATATAGTTTTTACAAGTTTTAACGTTCGTGAATCGCCGGTCAACTTGGGTGGTCAATTGTCTATATGAAACCTATTTCGATTAATCAAGTCTTAACAAGTTTGATTACTTAACATGTTGGAAACATTTAATCATGTAAATATCAATTTCATTTAATATATAAAAACATGGAAAAGTTCGGGTCACTACAGTACCTACCCGTTAAATAAATTTCATCCCGAAATTTTAAGCTGTTGAAAGTGTTGACGAAACTTTTGGAAATAGATGCGGGTATTTCTTCTTCATCTAATCTTCACACTCCAGGTGAACTCAGGTCCTCTACGAGAATTCTAACAATCGGTATCTTGTTTTGTTTAAGTCTCTTAACCTCACGATCCATTATTTCGAATGGTTCTTCAATGAATTGAAGTTTTTCATTGATTTGGATTTCGTCCAATGGAATAATGAGATCTTCTTTAGCAAAACATTTCTTCAAATTCGAGACGTGGAAAGTGTTATGTACATTCGCAAGTTGTTGAGGTAACAATTACACCAATTACCCTTGAATGTAATCCACCCCAGTTTTAATTATTCCATGATTATTAATTTTCCCACTTGATCAGAATGAATAATCAATTACCCAACCCAATTGATTAATTAAATAATTGTTAAAGATGTCGTATAAATGTCACTAAATAGGACATGCATAATCATTTAATAATTATTAGTTTAATTAATTTGAAGATAGGTTCGACAGGCTCCAAAGAATTGTCATTCAATTAGACAATATCCCCCATCTATTAATGGTCCATGGTCCAATTAAAACAAGTGTCGGTCTTTTGTCCATACCCTAATTATGGTCCAAAATTTAATAATCCAATCTTAATATTTAGTCTAACATCACGATTACTTCGGCCCAAATAAGCAAAATAATAACTTAGTTACGAGACATTAATTTAAAAAGGAAAAACATAGCTTACAGTGATTATTTATCGCGTAGCGTTACCCGGACAGAGTTCCGACTTAAAACCCGTAAAACATTTCTTACAATAACCCAATTATTATTAAACTTAAATTAAAATTAAAATTATAAATATATATATTTATGTTACAGAGTAAGAAAGAAAATATGGTGCCTAAAATTCTCGAGCAAACGGTTTTAAAAAATATATATAATATATATATAATTTTAAGAATTATTTATATATTAAATTATATTTATGTGCATAGTTGACTTGTAATTTTAGGTCCGTTGCGTCGCGCGTTGATAGTTGGCTCAGGTCCCGGTTCCGGATTTTCGAACGTCCTTTCGTATAATTTAATATCTTGTACTTTGCGTTCTGCAACTTGTACTTTTGTAATTTTGAGACGTTTCTTATCAATAAATTGAACCACTTGGATTGTATCTTGTACATTTAAGCTTTTTGGACGTTTGCATCTTCAAATCTTCATTTTCGCCTTTTGTCTTCGCACTTATTTATTTAAACGAATATTACTTGAAAATAGAACAATTGCAACTGAAAACTTTACATATTGGAAGGATATTGCACCTAAATATATGTTCATTTAGAGCACTATCAAATATCTCCACACTTGAACGTTGCTTGTCCTCAAGCAATACAGAACTTGAAATTAAATCACACGAATCACTTCTTTATTCTTCACACTTTATACATCAGTGATTTTGATATGGCGGTATGAACAATGATAGTAACAATAGAACCATGGTTAAAGGTGGGTGTGCCATCCACAGTTGCCTCGGGTTTAGGTCAACGACACTTGCAATCAAATAGCCGATTTACTTTCGGTTTCCAAAGAAAAGTGCACATTTGAAAGGCGGTTTACAGTCCCACATGACTATGAAAATGTAGATCCTTAAGGAAATTAGATCTTTATGAAAACATTTGATCTTTTGAAAATTCAATCTAGCTTTTACCCTAGATAAGTTTTCCGGAATAACCCTTCACCGGTGTTTGCAAATTATTTTTATGGGTTTTGTGGGTTTCAAATTTGAAAATTTTAACGCAAAACTTGCGGTTTTGTGTCACCCACTTGCTAACCTTGTATTAGGAAAGTAACACGTCCAGTTTCTTGTTCCTATATTACCTTTTGGTAAACTACCATCCGGTTGTAAAGGAAAGCGATGAACAAGAAACTGTTAAGGCAATGTCTAATGACATGCATTTGTTCATGTTCTAAAACATGTCGGATGCTATTACTATCCTTTGTAGGAGCAATAGTAAAGATCATCCTATAATTTTTCGGTCTGGCACAAGGTCCTGTCTTCGACCATGCTATGCAACCACCGTTCTTACGGTTGACACCCGATTTGGTTCAGGTGACCTAATGAATTCCAGGTGAATTCTTAGGATTTTACGTTCAATGGTAATGAACGCATTGAAAATGGGTTTTTAGAAAACAAATCGGTTTGTATTTTGATCAAAATATTTTCTCGTTCAAGCTCGAGTTTAGATATCATTGAATTCCATGAGTTTGTAATTCTCAATCTTTAAGGTCAATCTCAAGGATTGAGTAATATCAGGCTTAAAAGCTGATTTTTAATCTTTAAGGAGATTATCCTTTCTGGGAGTCTGATTCATTAGTCTTATCAAGCTAATTTGCACTGCGCCCTCCCCATTTTACGAGACAGATCCTCTCATAGTTAGGATAAGTCTGACCACTTAGCGGCCCTGTTTGATGCTGAGGTCCGTGGATTTCCTGCTGATTTTAGAGATGACTTTTCTAGATTTTTCGTCAACCCACAGCTGGTCTGGACGACAACTTCTTGACCTAAATCAAGAAGCGCGTGTCTTTTTTTGGAAGACTTTACTTCCTTTTAATGATGGAATTGATTCATCGTGTAGATCCATTTTTCTTTCAATAAACCGGGTAAAACAGTTAATTTAGTCCAAAACAAAAGTACCTGCAATAATCTTGTACAAAAATATGTGATATATATTTTAAAGAACTTTGGTGAATTTTTCCCACACTTAGCTTTTATTTATTTTTTTTCTTTGCCTTTTTATTCTCCTTTATTCCTTTTTAAATGAATTCTAGCGTTTTGGGTTGTTTCTCAATTTATGTTCTTTCCGAGGTAACAATAATTTCGGCATTAACACCTAGTTTTATCATTCATAAATATGTATAAACATGATTTTGAATTCATTTAGTTGAAAATTTTTCAAATTTTCACAAAATTTGGCAATTAAACCAAGTGTAAACCCGAGAGAATTTATAACCCTTCCCCACACTTGAGATCTTGCAATGCCCTCATTTGCAAGAAATCAGTAAAAATTTAAATTCATGAGGGTGATTAGCGTAGAAAAATGATTAAAAATACCGAGTTTGCAAACATATTGTTGTTATATCACATTTGATATTTTGCGTCTTGTCGTCAAAATTAGTACATTTTGCTGAACTTAATGACAGTCTTTGAAAATGCGCTGTTTTACCCTGTTTTGTACATAAGATAAACTACAAACATATATATATATATATATATATATATATATATATATATATATATATATATATATATATATATATATATATATATATATATATATATATATATATATATATACGTATATATATATATATATGTATATATATATATATATATTTTTTTTTTTAAATATTTATTTATTAAAACAATTTAAATGAATAATATTTTAAAATTTTGTTTCCTTTTACTTTAGGTAGTTTCGGTATGTTTACCTATTCCGTCCCTCAACAAAATTTAAAATTTGTCGTTTTGAAGCGATTGTTTTTAAAAGCAAAGATTTTTGGGTTTTTTAATTTTTTTGGCATACTTTAAATTAATAAGATTAAAAATAATGATAATAAAATTTCTCGTCCCTCCCTTGGGTAAAGCAATTTCGGTTCAACGATCTAATCTTCAACTCACGACGAATTTTAGAAATCATTTTTTAAACTTAATGAAATAAAGTAATTTTTTTTCTAAATTCACACAAAACTTAAATTTAAAAAGCATATTAATTTCATACAAAACCTATAAAACAAAAAAAAAAAAAAATTCAGAATGGAGGGAGAAAACTAGTTCTTTAGAGTCTGCTAGTGGAAAAGACCAATCGGATTCCATTCTCGGAACTACACGAGAACAGAACAACTAACTCCAGATAGCATTTTCTTTTTAGAACATTTGAATCTCCCCACACTTAGGTAGCTGTGGTGTCGAAATTGTGATTAACTTCATCGTCAATTTCTCTTGGACCATAATCAACTTGCATATCTGTGACTTTTTCTTTAAGCCAGTGACCAGCTTCTTCCGTAATATCCAAAAATTCAACTAGTTTCGCCTTTTCTTTAGGCGACAGATTGGATACTAACCGGTTACATAACTTAAAGTTCCCCTTACTTCTAGTATCATAAACCCGTTTAAAAAGTTTCTTCATTGAACTGTTAATAACGGGGTCATTTAATTTCGTATCAACTATGGGGTTCCTTGTTATCAGATCATTATTAAGTGTTGCTTCATTTTCCCCACACTTAGGCGTTTTATTATTATTAAGCACTACCGTTGGAGTTGGTAAAACAACATGGTTCTTACCAATCGTTTTTGCTGGTTCAACGGTTTTGGTTGGTGGAGATTTAGACTTTCGAATCATAAAGGTGATCGATTTCTCATCATTACTAAGTGTCATTCTACCCTTTCTTACATCAAATAACGCCCCGGTGGACGATAAGAATGGTCGACCTAAAATTAGAGGAATGTTTGGGTCCTCTTCTATGTCAATGACAATGAATTCGACTAGAAAGGTTAAATTACCTACTTGAACAGGTAGGTTGTCGGCAATTCCAACTGGGTGCTTAATGGTTTGATCAAGAAGTCGAACACTCATATCCGTTGGAGTTAACTTACCTACTCCTAATCTCTTATATAATGAAAGAGGCATAACACTCACACTCGCACCTAAATCTGCTAGTGCATCATACATGACACAATCGCTAAGTAGACAAGGAACAATAAATTCACCCGGATCACCTACCCTAGGTGGAGGTTTTGGTGGAACTGTCTTCACCGGGTTTATTTTTACGGTTTTTGTTTCTTGCACTTTCTTATTCTTCTTCTTCTTCTTTCCAGAGGTATTACAAACTTTATTACCTATTACTTGCTCATACTCAACTCCTTTTCTTGGAAACGGGATGGGTGGTTTGTATGGTGCCACCACTGGCTTTACATACTCAGGTGGTGGTAGTGGTGTAACTTCTTTATTGTTACTCACATCTAAAACCTTCCCATCTTCTGATGCTGGTTTTTCAGAATTTGTTGACACCATGTTAACATTCTCATTCCGAGGATTTACTTCAGTATTACTTGGTAGCTTTCCTTGTTCCCTTTCACTCATCAATCTAGCAAGAGTACCTACTTGTTTTTCTAGATTTAAAATGGAAGCTTGTTGAGTTCTAAATGACTGATCAAACCTCTCATTTGTTTGGGTTTGAGTTTCAATAAATTGTGTTTGAGATTCAACTAGCTTAAATACCACTTCTTCCAGATTTGACTTTTTCTCTTCAGTTTGTTGTGGTGGTTTATACAAGCTGGGTCTTTGCTGATTGAAAGTGTTGTTTTGAGTTGGTTGGTTATTCGGACTTTATTGGTTATACGAGTTATTGTTGGGTCCATTTGGATTGTAAAGAATGTTTTGATTTCGATTGAAGTTTAGCCTTGGCGGTTGATAATTATTTTGATAATTATTTTCCGGCCTTTGGTTCATGTAGGAAACATTCTCACGTTGTTCCATCATTTGCTCAATGTTACAATCTTTCGTTAAGTGTGGTCCACCGCATTGCTCACAACTGATTCGTATTACGTGAATATATTTATTCATCTTTTCCATTCGTCTCTCGAAAGCATCTATTTTTGTGGAAACAGAATCAAAGTTATGGCTAGAATCGGCTCTAGCCACTTTAGATGAATGAAAAATGTATTTTTCCTGATGCCACTCATGAGAGTGGGATGCTGTGTTATCAATGATCTTGTGAGCTTCGGTTGCAGTTTTCTTCATAATGGAACCACCAGCTGCTGTGTCGATGTCTTTTCGTGTGGCGATGTCTACGCCTTTATAAAAGATTTGTACTATTTGAAAAGTATCTAAACCGTGTTGAGGACATCCTCTCAACATCCTTCCGAATCTTGTCCATGCCTCATATAACGTTTCATTTGGCTTTTGCACGAACGTGGCAATTTCTCCTTGAAGTCTCACGGATTTAGATGCCGGAAAGAATCTTTGAAGAAATTTCTCAACTAAAACATCCCATGTGTCAATCGTTCCTTCAGGTAACGATTCTAACCAATCTTTGGCTTCTCCCTTTAAAGTCCAGGGGAACAACATAAGATAAATAGTTTCATCCTCAACTTCTCGGATTTTAAATAGATTACAAATCCTATTAAAAGTTCGAAGATGTTAGTTTGGATCTTCTTTTGTTGTACCACCAAATTGGCACTGATTGGTGATCATGTGTAGGATTTGTCCTTTGATTTCAAAATCTGACGCTCTAACATCTGGCTGATTAATGGCGTGACCTTGGCCCGTGCGTATGGCTCTCATTTGGTCTTCCATACTTTGAGGTTCCGTTATTTCCATATTTGAATTTGTTGAATCCGAATCACTAGAAGATTTTGATTTAACGGTTTGTGATTCGGGAGGAATTATTTGTGGTTCGGGATCTTGGAATTGTCCTTGAATATCGTCCGGGTTCTCAATTGTGAAATCAGGTTCAAAAAATGGATTATCGAAATTTTGATTTGGAGTACTTGTTCGGCTAGGTGATGATTCTAAAGAAAAATCAATGGCGACAATATTGGCTAGAGGTCTTGATCGAGTTACAGGTGGTGAACGTATGAAAGGTGGTGAACGTTTTGCTCGGTGCATTCACTAAATATCCTATTAGTTATAAAGATAAAAATTATATAAGTTATCAAATTAATAGACTTTTCTGATTTTGCCCACGTTTCGAATAGCCAATAGATGCAGCAGGTAGCCAGGACCCTTTAAATCGGAAGCCCACAACTCGCCACTAACAAATCCAACTATTACTACGAACCAGAAAATTTTGGATGTCTATCAATTTAACCGCTTAAAATAATTTTTTTCGTTGAAATTTAAAGAAGATAAAAATCTATGTCCTAAAAACTAGAGCGTAGAAAGGAGAAAGAAAAAGAAGCATGCCGAAAAACGTCGAAAAATAAAAATAAGAAAAACGTCAAAAAATAAAAATAAGAAAAACGTCGAAACTTAAAAGTCTAAAAACTAAATCTAAAAAGCTGAGCCTAAAGGTATTAAAGCTTAAAAGGAATTCTATATCCAAAACGGTAATAACTTAAAAGTCACTAAAATATATAAATGGCGTCGCAAAATTTTAAAGCGCCTAAATCTTAATCTAAAGAAAAAACACTTAAGGGATTTTACGGCAAAGCCTAAGAATCTAGAAATAAAAATAAACTACGGCAAAATACTAGATTAAAACTAATTACGATCGAAAAATTATAAAATTATGCTTTAACTAATAAAAAGATACAAAATATAAAATAAGCTTAAAGTTATACAAATACAATTTTATAAAAATATTATTTTTGTATTATTTATTTTATAAAAGTATCAATTTATAATTAATAAAACTAAATTAAACTAAATATTACAAATTAAATACAACTAAAACTAAATACTTTTAAATTAAAAACCCTAATTATAATTAATTAATAATTATTATTATTTAAACGTAACCCTAATTCGTACAGCTAAGGTTTCAGACCTATCAGACAGGCTTATGCGATCGCATGGGGATATAGTTATGATATCATGCGGTCGCATGAACAAGGAGTCCAGCAATATTTTGGGCTTTTAATCGGCTCGTCCCAAATTTCTATTTATTAATTATTTGATTTCAGTTTTCTCTCTCTCTCTTTTTTTTTATGAAATAAGAAATAATATATTTTTACAAAAATAATATATTTTTACAAAAATATAGTTTTACTAAAATATAGCGTAAAAATATAGCGTTTCGCCGAGTCCCCGGCAGCGGCGCCAAAAACTTGATGTGTTGCGAGTAGGGTAGGAAATACTATTATATTTTACTACAAAATACGACGAAATGATACACAAGTTTTATTAATTTAACGAATGGGTATACCTAAACCATGCTACAACACTATAGACAGTGTACCTAATCGTAGAGTAGTGTAGTTTTTAGTAAGTCCGGTTCGTTCCACAGGGAGCTGGTGATTACGTACTATATTTTTAAGCGACTATATTTATATAAAATATATAATTATATATAGTAATATTATTATTATTATAAAAAGGGGGGTTTTACCGTTTAATGACTGGTTTGTCGATTTTATATTTTAAACGTAAAGATAAATGACGATAATTAAAGTGCGTAAAATAAATAACAATATTTAAATGACGTTAAATAAAATTGCGAGTAAATAAAATGACAGTAAATAAAATAACAGTAAATAAAAATACGATGAGATATAAAATAGAACAATTATGCCTATTTAAGCTTCCGTAACCATGATGTTTGACGTTTTGATTTTAATTTATTACTTTGGGTTAATTGTCCTTTATCCTGGATTTATTTGAAACCTATCTGGTTTTCGTCCATAATAGTTCATCGGTCATAATTATAAAATGCTCGTCAAATTAACCTTATTCCCGAAGTCAAATATTCCAACTAATTAGGGATTCAAACTATAACAAGGTTTTAATACTTTGTTTAATGATTACACCAGGTTATCGACTGTGTGTAATCCAAAGTTTTAATACTTTGTTAACAATTACACCAATTACCCTTGAATGTAATCCACCCCTGTTTTAATTATTCCATGATTATTAATTTTCCCACTTGATCAGAATGAATAATCAATTACCCAACCCAATTGATTAATTAAATGATTGTTAAAGATGTCGTATAAACGTCACTAAATAGGACATGCATAATCATTTAATAATTATTAGATTAATTAATTTAAAGATAGGTTCGACAGGCTCCAAAGAATTGTCATTCAATTAGACAATATCCCCCATCTGTTAATGGTCCATGGTCCAATTAAAACAAGTGTCGGTCTTTTGTCCATACCCTAATTATGGTACAAAATTTAATAACCCAATCTTAATATTTAGTCGAACATCACGATTACTTCGGCCCAAATAAGCATAATAATAACTTAGTTACTAGACATTAATTTAAAAAGGAAAAACATAGCTTACAGTAATTATTTATCGCGTAGCGTTACCCAAACAGAGTTCCGACTTAAAACCCGTAAAATATTTCTTACAATAACCCAATTATTATTAAACTTAAATTAAAATTAAAATTATAAATATATATATTTATGTTACAGAGTAAGAAAGAAAATATGGTGCCTAAAACTCTCGAGCAAACTGTCTTTTTATAGAATGTTGGCCTGCTACAGTAACCCATGCGATCGTATGGGTTTTATGCCTATTTCCCATGCGATCGCATGGCCGCCAGATTCAGCTCACATATTTTTGTCTTTTAATTTGCCGACGGTTTTAATAAATATATATACTATATATATATAATTTTAAGAATTATTTATATATTATATTATATTTATGTGCATAGTTGACTTGTAATTTTAGGTCCGTTGCGTCGCGCGTTGATAGTTGGCTCGGGTCCCGGTTCCGGATTTTCGAACGTCCTTTCGTATAATTTAATATCTTGTACTTTGCGTTCTGCAACTTGTACTTTTGTAATTTTGAGACGTTTCTTATCAATAAATTGAACCACTTGGATTGTATCTTGTACATTTAAGCTTTTTGGACGTTTGCGTCTTCAAATCTTCATTTTCGCCTTTTGTCTTCGCACTTATTTATTTAAACGAATATTACTTGAAAATAGAACAATTGCAACTGAAAACTTTACATATTGGAAGGATATTGCACCTAAATATATGTTCATTTAGAGCACTATCAGAAGGATATCCCGGCGAGTCCCTGCGATCTCGGGCAGATTTGTTCGGCCTTTTCAGGTTTTTATCCGAAACGCTTGTCTTTTGTATTAAATATGTATGCTTACCTTTTATGTTTAATAATGCGTTCCAATATTACCATGATAGCTTAATTAATCTGTATGTTGCCATGATAGAAGTTTGGGTAAGCGTAATTATGTTAAATTAGTACGATTACTGTTACATTACTGAACTAGGAAGTCTGGTGGATTTGTATGCTAGCATCTAAAGGATTGACCAACTTAGGTTGTGATTAGGACTTCTTTATCTATATGAAATTAGATACTTCATAGGATTAAGACCCCTGGTTATACTGTATCTGAAGATTCTATGAACTCGGTATGGCCGGAGTTCCCGAGAGGTATCTAATACACTTTTAGGACACGGAACCTAGGAATTGAGACATGAATGACCTAGTATGCCTATTGACTATTCCAAATAGACCTCTTACGAGCTGTTAAGATCTAGTTAGTGCCTTTACTGTGAAATGTCCCGTTCATATTGATTATAAACGTTCCATATTAATTGATTTCGTTGCGAGGTTTTGACCTCTATATGAGACGTTTTTCAAAGACTGCATTCATTTTTAAAACAACCATAACCTTTATTTTATCAATAAAGGTTTCAAAAGCATTACGTAGATTATTATATAATGATAATCTAAAATATACTGTTTACACACGACCATTACATAATGGTTTACAATAGAAATATATTACATCGACATATGTTTCTTGAATGCAGTTTTTACATAATATCATACAAACATGGACTCCAAATCTTGTCCTTATTTAAGTATGCAACAGCGGAAGCTCTTAATATTCACCTGAGAATAAACATGCTTTAAACGTCAACAAAAATGTTGGTGAGTTATAGGTTTAACCTATATATATCAAATCGTAACAATAGACCACAAGATTTCATATTTCAATATACATCCCATACATAGAGATAAAAATCATTCATATGGTGAACACCTGGTAACCGACATTAACAAGATGCATATATAAGAATATCCCCATCATTCTGAGATCCTCCTTCGGACATGATATAAATTTCGAAGTACTAAAGCATCCGGTACTTTGGATGGGGCTTGTTGGGTCCGATAGATCTATCTTTAGGATTCGCGTCAATTAGGGTGTCTGTTCCCTAATTCTTAGATTACCAGTCTTAATAAAAAGGGTCATATTCGATTTCGATAATTCAACCATAGAATGTAGTTTCATGTACTTGTGTCTATTTTGTAAATCATTTATAAAACCTGCATGTATTCTCATCCCAAAAATATTAGATTTTAAAAGTGGGACTATAACTCACTTTCACAGATTTTTACTTCGTCGGGAAGTAAGACTTGGCTACTGGTCGATTCACGAACCTATAACAAATATGTACATATATATCAAAGTATATTCAAAATATATTTACAACACTTTTAATACATTTTGATGTTTTAAGTTTATTAAGTCAGCTGTCCTCGTTAGTAACCTACAACTAGTTGTCCAACGTTAGATGTACAGAAAAAATTGATATATATTATCTTGAATCAATCCACGACCCAGTGTATACACGTCTCAGGCTAAATCACAAATCAAAGCATATATATTTTTGGAATCAACCTCAACCCTGTATAGCTAACTCCCACATTACTGCATATAGAGTGTATATGGTTGTTCCAAATAATATATACACATGAGTCGATATGATATGTCAAAACATTTGCATACGTGTCTATGGTATCCCATGATTACATAATATATTAGAATACATATATAATACAATATAAGTTATCTAGGATATGATTAATATAGATTTGTTACCAATTTTCACGTTGCTACAACAAGAAAAATTATCCAATCTTGTTTTACCCATAACTTCTTCATTTTAAATCCGTTTTGAGTGAATCAAATTGCTATGGTTTCATATTGAACTCTATTTTATGAATCTAAATAGAAAAAGTATAGGTTTATAGTCCAAAATATAAGTTACAAGTCATTTTTGTAAAGGTAGTCATTTCGGTCGAAAGAACGACGTCTAGATGACCATTTTAGAAAACATACTTCCACTTTGAGTTTAACCATAATTTTTGGATATAGTTTCATGTTCATAAGAAAAATTATTTTTCCAGAAGAACAAATTTTAAATCAAAGTTTATCATAGTTTTTAATTAACTAACCCAAAACAGCCCGCGGTGTTACTACGACGGCGTATGTCCGGTTTTACAGTGTTCTTCGTGTTTCTAGGTTTTAAATCATTAAGTTAGCATATAATATATATATAGAGCATGTGTTAGTTGATTTTAAAAGTCAAGTTAGAAGGATTAACTTTTGTTTGCGAACAAGTTTAGAATTAACTAAACTATGTTCTAGTGATTACAAGTTTAAACCTTCGAATAAGATAGCTTTATATGTATGAATCGAATGATGTTATGAACACCATTACTACCTCAAGTTTTCTCTATAAAGCTACTGGAAATGAGAAAAAATGGATCTAGCTTCAAAGGATCCTTGGATGGCTTGAAAGTTCTTGAAGCAGAATCATGACACGAAAACAAGTTCAAGTAAGATTTCTACTCGAAATAAGATTGTTATAGTTATAGAAATTGAATCAAAATTTGAATATGAGTATTACATTGTATTAGAAAGATATCTTACTGTAAATAATAAATATTTCTTGAGGTTAGATGATCACTCTACAAGATTGGAAGTAAGCTAGCAAACTTGAAAGTATTCTTGATTTTATGAAACTAGAACTTGTAGAATTTATGAAGAACACTTAGAACTTGAAGATAGAACTTGAGAGAGATTATTTAGATGAAGAAAATTGAAGAATGAAAGTGTTTTTAGGTATTTTTGGTCGTTGGTATATGGATTAGATATAAAGGATGTGTAATTTTGTTTACATGTAAATAAGTCATGAATGATTACTCATATTTTTGTAATTTTATGAGATATTTCATGCTAGTTGCCAAATAATGGTTCCTACATGTGTTAGGTGTCTCACATGGGCTGCTAAGAGCTGATCATTGGAGTGTATATACCAATAGTACATACATCTAAAAGCTGTGTATTGTACGAGTACAAATACGGGTGCATACGAGTAGAATTGTTGATGAAACTGAACGAGGATGTAATTGTAAGCATTTTTGTTAAGTAGAAGTATTTTGATAAGTGTCTTAAATTCTTTCAAAAGTGTATGAATACATATTAAAACACTACATGTATATACATTTTAACTGAGTCGTTAAGTCATCGTTAGTCGTTACATGTAAGTGTTGTTTTGAAACCTTTAGGTTAACGATCTTGTTAAATGTTGTTAACCCATTGTTTATTAAATCAAATGAGATGTTAAATTATTACATTATCATGATATCATGATGTATTAATATATCCTAATATGATATATATACATTAAATGTCGTTACAACGATAATCGTTACATATGTCTCGTTTCAAAATCATTAAGTTAGTAGTCTTGTTTTTACATATATATTTCATTGTTAATATACTTAATGATATGTTTACTTATCATAATATCATGTCAACTATATATATATCCATATATATGTCATCATATAGTTTTTACAAGTTTTAACGTTCGTGAATCGCCGGTCAACTTGGGTGGTCAATTGTCTATATGAAACCTATTTCGATTAATCAAGTCTTAACAAGTTTGATTGCTTAAAATGTTGGAAACATTTAATCATGTAAATATCAATTTCATTTAATATATAAAAACATGGAAAAGTTCGGGTCACTACAGTACCTACCCGTTAAATAAATTTCATCCCGAAATTTTAAGCTGTTGAAAGTGTTGACGAATCTTCTGGAAATAGATGCGGGTATTTCTTCTTCATCTGATCTTCATGCTGAAATGTCGCGTTCTTATTGATTAAAAACGTTCCATATTAATTGATTTCGTTGCGAGGTTTTGACCTCTATATGAGACGTTTTTCAAAGACTGCATTCATTTTTAAAACAAACCATAACCTTTATTTCATAGATAAAGGTTTTAAAAAGCTTTACGTAGATTATCAAATAATGATAATCTAAAATATCATGTTTACACACGACCATTACATAATGGTTTACAATACAAATATGTTACAACAAAATAAGTTTCTTTAATGCAGTTTTTACACAATATCATACAAGCATGGACTCCAAATCTCGTCCTTATTTAAGTACGCGATAGCGGAAGCTCTTAATAATCACCTGAGAATAAACATACTTAAAACGTCAACAAAAATGTTGGTGAGTTATAGGTTTAACCTATATATATCAAATCATAATAATAGAGCACAAGATTTCATATTTCAATACACATCCCATACATAGAGATAAAAATCATTCATATGGTGAACACCTGGTAACCGACATTAACAAGCTGCATATATAAGAATATCCCCATCATTCCGGGACACCCTTCGGATATGATATAAATTTCGAAGTACTAAAGCATTCGGTACTTTGGATGGGGTTTGTTAGGCCCAATAGATCTATCTTTAGGATTCGCGTCAATTAGGGTGTCTGTTCCCTAATTCTTAAATTACCAGACTTAATAAAAAGGGGCATATTCGATTTCGATAATTCAACCATAGAATGTAGTTTCACGTACTTCTGTCTATTTTGTAAATCATTTATAAAACCTGCATGTATTCTCATCCTAAAAATATTAGATTTTAAAAGTGGGACTATAACTCACTTTCACAGATTTTTACTTCGTCGGGAAGTAAGACTTGGCCACTGGTTGATTCATGAACCTATAACAATATATACATATATCAAAGTATGTTCAAAATATATTTACAACACTTTTAATATATTTTGATGTTTTAAGTTTATTAAGTCAGCTGTCCTCGTTAGCAGCGTTGTAAATCTCCTTATTTCTCCCTGAGATCTCTTTGATATCTCGTTTTTGGAAAGCCGCCGAGACGAGATGTCCATCTCCCGAGATTTCATGGTCAACGAGGTCAAACTTGGTCAAAGCCACGATTTATCAATTTTTTCTCTCGCTCATTTAACGAATTATCTCATAAAATCTCGTAATTTTTCAGATTTTCTCGCTCATTTCTTGAAAATTCGCGTAAAATCTCATAAAAATTTATATAATATACATATACTTATTTATTTATATATATTTATATTATAAAACTAAAAAGTCAACGTAAGTCAACATCCGAAATCTCCCCGAGATTTTTCCGAGATGCCGAGATCTCCCAAAAAATGTCCAAACGAGATCTCCCCGAGATCCGAGATCTCCAACCTTGCTCGTTAGTAACCTACAACTAGTTGTCCACAGTTAGATGTACAGAAATAAATTGTTAAATATTATCTTGAATCAATCCACGACCCAGTGTATACGTATCTCAGTATTGATCACAACTCAAACTATATATATTTTGGAATCAACCTCAACCCTGTATAGCTAACTCCAACATTCACATATAGAGTGTCTATGGTTGTTCTAAAATATATATAGATGTGTCGACATGATAGGTCGAAACATTGTATACGTGTCTATGGTATCTCAAGATTACATAATATACAATACAAGTTGATTAAGTTATGGTTGGAATAGATTTGTTACCAATTTTCACGTAGCTAAAATGAGAAAAATTATCCAATCTTGTTTTACCCATAACTTCTTCATTTTAAATCCGTTTTGAGTGAATCAAATTGCTATGGTTTCATATTGAACTCTATTTTATGAATCTAAACAGAAAAAGTATAGGTTTATAGTCGGAAAAATAAGTTACAAGTCGTTTTTGTAAAGGTAGTCATTTCAGTCGAAAGAACGACGTCTAGATGACCATTTTAGAAAACATACTTCCACTTTGAGTTTAACCATAATTTTTGGATATAGTTTCATGTTCATAATAAAAATCATTTTCTCAGAATAACAACTTTTAAATCAAAGTTTATCATAGTTTTTAATTAACTAACCCAAAACAGCCCGCGGTGTTACTACGACGGCGTAAATCCGGTTTTACGGTTTTTTTCGTGTTTCCAGGTTTTAAATCATTAAGTTAGCATATCATATAAATATAGAACATGTGTTTAGTTGATTTTAAAAATCAAGTTAGAAGGATTAACTTTTGTTTGCGAACAAGTTTAGAATTAACTAAACTATGTTCTAGTGATTACAAGTTTAAACCTTCGAATAAGATAGCTTTATATGTATGAATCGAATGATGTTATGAACATCATTACTACCTTAAGTTCCTTGGATAAAACTATTGGAAAGGAAAAAAATGGATCTAGCTTCAACGGATCCTTGGATGGCTCGAAGTTCTTGAAGCAGAATCATGACACGAAAACAAGTTCAAGTAAGATCATCACTTGAAATAAGATTGTTATAGTTATAGAAATTGAACCAAAGTTTGAATATGATTATTACCTTGTATTAGAATGATAACCTACTGTAAGAAACAAAGATTTCTTGAGGTTGGATGATCACCTTACAAAATTGGAAGTGAGCTAGCAAACTTGAAAGTATTCTTGATTTTATGTAACTAGAACTTGTAGAATTTATGAAGAACACTTAGAACTTGAAGATAGAACTTGAGAGAGATCAATTAGATGAAGAAAATTGAAGAATGAAAGTGTTTGTAGGATTAGATATAAAGGATATGTAATTTTATTTTCATGTAAATAAGTCATGAATAATTACTCATATTTTTGTAATTTTATGAGATATTTCATGCTAGTTGCCAAATGATGGTTCCCACATGTGTTAGGTGACTCACATGGGCTTATAAAAGCTAATCATTGGAGTGTATATACCAATAGTACATACATCTAAAAGCTGTGTATTGTACGAGTACGAATACGGTGCATACGAGTAGAATTGTTGATGAAACTGAACGAGGATGTAATTGTAAGCATTTTTGTTAAGTAGAAGTATTTTGATAAGTGTATTGAAGTCTTTCAAAAGTGTATAAATACATATTAAAACACTACATGTATATACATTTTAACTGAGTCGTTAAGTCATCGTTAGTCGTTACATGTATGTGTTGTTTTGAAACCTTTTGGTTAACGATCTTGTTAAATGTTGTTAACCCAATGTTTATAATATCAAATGAGATTTTAAATTATTATATTATCTTGATATTATCATGTATGAATATCTCTTAATATGATATATATACATTAAATGTCTTTACAACGATAATCGTTACATATATGTCTCGTTTAAAAATCATTAAGTTAGTAGTCTTGTTTTTACATATGTAGTTCATTGTTAATATACTTAATGATATGTTTACTTATCATAGTATCATGTTAAATATATATATATATATATATCCATATATATGTCATCATATAGTTTTTACAAGTTTTAACGTTCGTGAATCACCGGTCAACTTGGGTGGTCAATTGTCTATATGAAACCTATTTCAATTAATCAAGTCTTAACAAGTTTGATTGCTTAACATGTTGGAAACACTTAATCATGTAAATAACAATTTCATTTAATATATATATAAACATAGAAAAGTTCGGGTCACTACAGTACCTACCCGTTAAATAAATTTCGTCCCGAAATTTTAAGCAGTTGGAGGTGTTGACGTATCTTCTGGAAATAAATGCGGGTATTTCTTCTTCATCTGATCTTCACACTCCCAGGTGAACTCGGGTCCTCTACGAGCATTCCATCGAACCTTAACAATCGGTATCTTGTTTTGTTTAAGTCTCTTAACCTCACGATCCATTATTTCGACGGTTTCTTCAATGAATTGAAGTTTTTCATTGATTTGGATTTCGTCCAACGAAATAGTGAGATCTTCTTTAGCAAAACATTTCTTCAAATTCGAGACATGGAAAGTGTTATGTACAGCCGCGAGTTGTTGAGGTAACTCAAGTCGGTAAGCTACTGGTCCGACACGATCAATAATCTTGAATGGTCCAATATACCTTGGATTTAATTTCCCTTGTTTACCAAAATCGAACAACGCCTTTCCAAGGTGCAACTTTAAGCATGACCATCTCTCCAATTTCAAATTCTATATCTTTTCTTTTAATGTCAACGTAGCTCTTTTGTCAACTTTGGGCGGTTTTCAACCGTTGTTGAATTTGGATGATCTTCTCGATAGTTTCTTGTATAATCTCCGGACCCGTAATCTGTCTATCCCCCACTTCACTCCAACAAATCGGAGACCTGCACTTTCTACCATAAAGTGCTTCAAACGGCACCATCTCAATGCTTGAATGGTAGCTGTTGTTGTAGGAAAATTCTGCTAACGGTAGATGTCGATCCCAACTGTTTCCGAAATCAATAACACATGCTCGTAGCATGTCTTCAAGTGTTTGTATCGTCCTTTCGCTCTGCCCATCACTTTGTGGATGATAGGCAGTACTCATGTCTAGACGAGTTCCTAATGCTTGCTGTAATGTCTGCCAGAATCTTGAAATAAATCTGCCATCCCTATCAGAGATAATAGAGATTGGTATTCCATGTCTGGAGACGACTTCCTTCAAATACAGTCGTGCTAACTTCTCCATCTTGTCATCTTCTCTTATTGGCAGGAAGTGTGCTGACTTGGTGAGACGATCAACTATTACCCAAATAGTATCATAACCACTTGCAGTCCTTGGCAATTTAGTGATGAAATCCATGGTAATGTTTTCCCATTTCCATTTCGGGATTTCGGGTTGTTGAAGTAGACCTGATGGTTTCTGATGCTCAGCTTTGACCTTAGAACACGTCAAACATTCTCCTACGTATTTAGCAACATCGGCTTTCATACCCGGCCACCAAAAATGTTTCTTGAGATCCTTGTACATCTTCCCCGTTCCAGGATGTATTGAGTTTCTGGTTTTATGAGCTTCTCTAAGTACCATTTCTCTCATATCTCCAAATTTTGGTACCCAAATCCTTTCAGCCCTATACCGGGTTCCGTCTTCCCGAATATTAAGATGCTTCTCCGATCCTTTGGGTATTTCATCCTTTAAATTTCCCTCTTTTAAAACTCCTTGTTGCGCCTCCTTTATTTGAGTAGTAAGGTTTTTATGAATCATTATATTCATAGATTTTACTCGAATGGGTTCTCTGTCCTTCCTGCTCAAGGCATCGGCTACCACATTTGCCTTCCCCGGGTGGTAACGAATCTCAAAGTCGTAATCATTCAATAATTCAATCCACCTACACTGCCTCATATTCAGTTGTTTCTGATTAAATATGTGTTGAAGACTTTTGTGGTCGGTATATATAATACTTTTGACCCCATATAAGTAGTGCCTCCAAGTCTTTAATGCAAAAACAACCGCGCCTAATTCCAAATCATGCGTCGTATAATTTTGTTCGTGAATATTCAATTGTCTAGACGCATAAGCAATCACCTTCGTTCGTTGCATTAATACACAACCGAGACCTTGCTTTGATGCGTCACAATAAATCACAAAATCATCATTCCCTTCAGGCAATGACAATATAGGTGCCGTAGTTAGCTTTTTCTTCAAAAACTGAAACACTTTCTCTTGTTCATCATTCCATTCAAATTTCTTCCCTTTATGCGTTAATGCAGTCAAGGGTTTTGCTATTCTGGAAAAGTCTTGGATGAACCTTCTGTAGTAACCAGCTAGTCCTAAAAACTGGCGTATGTGTTTCGGAGTTTTCGGGGTTTCCCACTTTTCAACAGTTTCTATCTTTGCCGGATCCACCTTAATACCTTCTTTGTTCACTATGTGACCGAGGAATTGAACTTCTTCCAACCAAAATGCACACTTTGAAAACTTAGCGTACAATTCTTCCTTCCTCAATACTTCTAACACCTTTCTCAAATGTTCACCGTGTTCTTGGCCATTCTTTGAGTAAATAAGTATGTCATCAATGAAAACAATGACAAACTTGTCAAGGTATGGTCCACACACTCGGTTCATAAGGTCCATGAACACAGCTGGTGCATTAGTTAAACCAAACGGCATGACCATAAACTCATAATGACCGTAACGTGTTCTGAAAGCAGTCTTTGGAATATCATCTTCTTTCACCCGCATTTGATGATACTCGGAACGTAAGTCAATCTTTGAATAAACAGACGAGCCTTGTAGTTGATCAAATAAGTCATCGATTCTCAGTAGTGGGTAGCGGTTCTTGATGGTAAGTTTGTTCAACTCTCGGTAGTCGATACACAACCTGAATGTACCATCTTTCTTCTTGACAAACAAAACAGGAGCTCCCCACGGTGATGTGCTTGGTCGAATGAAACCACGCTCTAAAAGTTCTTGTAATTGGCTTTGTAGTTCTTTCATCTCGCTGGGTGCGAGTCTGTAAGGAGCACGAGCTATTGGTGCAGCTCCTGGTACAAGATCTATTTGAAATTCAACGGATCGATGTAGGGGTAATCCCGGTAATTCTTTCGGAAATACATCGGAAAATTCTTTTGCAATGGAAACATCATTGATGCTCTTTTCTTCAGTTTGTACTTTCTCGACGTGTGCTAGAACAGCATAGAAACCTATTCTTATTAGTTTTTGTGCCTTCAAATTACTAATAAGATTTAGCTTCGTGTTGCCCTTTTCTCCGTACACCATTAAGGGTTTTCCTTTTTCTCGTATAATGCGAATTGCATTTTTGTAACAAACGATCTCTGCTTTCACTTCTTTCAACCAGTCCATACCAATTATCACATCAAAACTCCCTAACTCTACTGGTATCAAATCAATCTTAAATGTTTCGCTAACCAGTTTAATTTCTCGATTTCGACATATATTATCTGCTGAAATTAATTTACCATTTGCTAATTCGAGTAAAAATTTACTATCCAAAGGCGTCAATGGACAACTTAATTTAGCACAAAAATCTCTACTCATATAGCTTCTATTCGCACCCGAATCAAATAAAACGTAAGCAGATTTATTGTCAATAAGAAATGTACCTGTAACAAGCTCCGGGACTTCCTGTGCCTCTGCCGCATTAATATTGAAAACTCTTCCGCGGCCTTGTCCATTCGTGTTCTCCTGGTTTGGGCAATTTCTAATAATGTGGCCCGGTTTTCCACATTTATAACAAACTACATTGGCATAACTTGCTCCGACACTACTTGCTCCCCCATTACTCGTTCCGACACCATTTGTTCCTTTTGTTCTATTAACCCCTGGTCCGTAGACCTCACACTTCGCCGCGCTATGACCATTTCTTTTACACTTGTTGCAAAATTTGGTGCAGAACCCCGAGTGATACTTTTCACACCTTTGGCATAGCTGCTTCTGATTGTTGTTGTTGTTGCGGTTATTATTGTTGTTGGGATGATTGTTGTAGTTGCTGTTGTTGTTGTTGTTGTTGTTGTTGTTGGGCCGTTTGTTGTAGTTGCGATTGATGTTGCGATTGTAGGGATAATTGTTGCGATTATTGTTGTAATTGCTGTTGTTGTTGTATTGGTGATTCTTATCACCGTTTTCCTCCCACTTTCTTTTGACTTGCTTCACATTGGCCTCTTCAGCAGTCTGTTCTTTAATTCTTTCTTCAATCTGGTTCACTAGTTTGTGAGCCATTCTACATGCCTGTTGTATGGAGGCGGGCTCGTGTGAACTTATATCTTCTTGGATTCTTTCCGGTAATCCATTCACAAACGCGTCGATCTTCTCTTCCTCATCTTCGAATGCTCCCGGACACAATAGGAACAATTCTGTGAATCGTCTTTCGTACATGGTAATATCAAATCCTTGGGTTCGTAACCCTCTAAGTTCTGTCTTGAGCTTATTGACCTCGGTTCTGGGACGGTACTTCTCTTTCATCAAGTGCTTGAATGCTGACCACGGTAGTGCGTACTCATCGTCTTGTCCCACTTGCTCTAGATAGGTATTCCACCAAGTTAACGCAGAACCTGTAAAGGTATGCGTAGCGTACTTCACTTTTTCCTCTTCAGTACACTTACTTATGGCAAACACCGATTCGACCTTCTCGGTCCACCGTTTCAATCCGATCGGTCCTTCGGTTCCATCAAATTCCAAAGGTTTGCAGGAAGTGAATTCTTTATAGGTGCATCCTACACGATTTCCTGTACTGCTAGATCCAATGTTATTGTTGGTATGTAGCGCAGCCTGTACTGAGGCTATGTTTGAAGCTAGAAAAGTACGGAATTCCTCTTCATTCATATTCACGCTGTGTCGAGTAGTCGGTGCCATTTCCTTCAAAATAGTCAAATGGAACAAGTTAATCATACAGAATATTAAGAGTAGTTAATAGTATTTCGTAGCATAATATGAACTCATTTATAAAAGCTATTTCTTCATATTAGCATTTTATAAGTTTAAATTCGGGTAGTACCTACCCATTAAGTTCATACTTAGTAGCTAATATACAATTCAACTACTACAATTCTATAAGAAAAACTGATTATAATAATATTTCGCGTTCAAACTTTTATACAATATTTTACAAACTTACAATACCGCTTATTTTACATAAAGCATGAAATATAGCACACAATAACTTTGATACAAGATAGTTGTGAAGATAATTCTAGCTAGTACACAAGTCGTCCAGCAAAGGCAATAAAGACACGTAATTCATACGTCCAGAAACAAGTCATGCATTCTGGTTTTACTAGGATTACTTCCCATCCTTGGTCTTGTGGAACATAACCATTATGGCTGTTGATAAGACAGCGTATTGTAACGTCGTCAAAGGGACGAGGGTTACGTAATGTCCAACAGTCCCGTAACAATCTAAAAACCTCATTTCTTACCCCAATTACCGACTCCGTCACTTGTGGGAATGTTTTGTTTAATAGTTGTAGCCTGATGTTCTTGTTCTCACTTTGGTGAGAAGCGAACATTACTAATCCGTAAGCATAACATGCTTCTTTATGTTGCATGTTAGCCGCTTTTTCTAAATCACGAAGTCCAATATTCGGATATATTGAGTCAAAATAATTTCTTAACCCATTGCGTAAAATAGCATTTGGGTTCCCCGCAATATATGCGTCAAAGTAAACACATCGTAACTTATGGATTTCCCAATGTGATATCCCCCATCTTTCGAACGAAAGCCTTTTATAAACCAAGGCATTCTTAGAACGTTCTTCGAATGTCTTACAAACTGATCTCGCCTTAAATAGTTGTGCCGAAGAATTCTGACCGACTCTAGACAAGATTTCATCAATCATGTCTCCGGGTAGGTCTCTTAAAATATTGGGTTGTCTATCCATTTTGTGTTTTTATACTGTAAAATAGACAAGAGTTAGATTCATAAAATACTTATTAATACAAGCAATTTTTACATATATCATAAAGCATAAGCACACTATATTACATATATCACACCACACGAATACAACTATCTTATTCCGACTCACTTGTTTCTTCTTCTTCAGTTTTGGTTCGTTTTGCCAAGTTTCTAGGGATATATGATGTTTCCCTAATACGAGCCGTCGTTTTCCACATTGGTTTAGAAAAACCTAGTGGTTTAGAGGTTCCCGGGTCATTGTTACAACTTAAGGACATCGGGGGTTGACGATACATATAAAGTTCATCGGGGTTGGAATTAGATTTCTCTATTTTTATGCCCTTTCCCTTATTATTTTCTTTTGCCTTTTTAAATTCAGTTGGGGTAATTTCTATAACATTATCGGAATTCTCGTCGGAATCCGATTCATCGGAGAATTGGTAATCCTCCCAATATTTTGCTTCCTTGGCGGAAACACCATTGACCATAATTAACTTTGGTCGGTTGGTTGAGGATTTTCTTTTGCTTAACCGTTTTATTATTTCCCCCACCGGTTCCTCCTCTTCCGGTTCTGATTCTTCTTCCAGTTCTGATTCTTCTTCCGGTTCTTCTTCGGGAACTTGTGAATCAGTCCAATATATATTCGACTCTTCGTTATTATTAGGTGAGTCAATGGGATTTGTGCTAGAGGTAGACATCTATCACACAATATCAAACATGTTAAGAGATTAATATATCACATAATATATACATGTTAATAATATATAGTTTCCAACAAAAATATTAAGCAATCATTTTTAAAGAAAACACGGTCGAAGTCCAGACTCACTAATGCATCCTAACAAACTCGATAAGACACACTAATGCTAATTTTCTGGTTCTCTAAGATCAACGCTCGGATACCAACTGAAATGTCCCGTTCTTATTGATTAAAAACGTTCCATATTAATTGATTTTGTTGCGAGGTTTTGACCTCTATATGAGACGTTTTTCAAAGACTGCATTCATTTTTAAAACAAACCATAACCTTTATTTCATAGATAAAGGTTTTAAAAAGCTTTACGTAGATTATCAAATAATGATAATCTAAAATATCATGTTTACACACGACCATTACATAATGGTTTACAATACAAATATGTTACAACAAAATAAGTTTCTTGAATGCAGTTTTTACACAATATCATACAAGCATGGACTCCAAATCTCATCCTTATTTAAGTATGTGACAGCGGAAGCTCTTAATAATCACCTGAGAATAAACATGCTTAAAACGTCAACAAAAATGTTGGTGAGTTATAGGTTTAACCTATATATATCAAATCATAATAATAGACCACAAGATTTCATATTTCAATACACATCCCATACATAGAGATAAAAATCATTCATATGGTGAACACCTGGTAACCGACATTAACAAGTTGCATATATAAGAATATCCCCATCATTCCGGGACACCCTTCGGATACGATATAAATTTCGAAGTACTAAAGCATCCGGTACTTTGGATGGGGTTTGTTAGGCCCAATAGATCTATCTTTAGGATTCGCGTCAATTAGGGTGTCTGTTCCCTAATTCTTAGATTACCAGACTTAATAAAAAGGGGTATATTCGATTTCGATAATTCAACCATAGAATGTAGTTTCACGTACTTGTGTCTATTTTGTAAATCATTTATAAAACCTGCATGTATTCTCATCCCAAAAATATTAGATTTTAAAAGTGGGACTATAACTCACTTTCACAGATTTTTACTTCGTCGGAAAGTAAGACTTGGCCACTGGTTGATTCACGAACCTATAACAATATATACATATATATCAAAGTATGTACAAAATATATTTACAACACTTTTAATATATTTTGATGTTTTAAGTTTATTAAATCAGCTGTCCTCGTTAGTAACCTACAACTAGTTGTCCACAGTTAGATGTACAGAAATAAATCGATAAATATTATCTTGAATCAATCCACGACCCAGTGTATACGTATCTCAGTATTGATCACAACTCAAACTATATATATTTTGGAATCAACCTCAACCCTGTATAGCTAACTCCAACATTCACATATAGAGTGTCTATGGTTGTTCCGAAATATATATAGATGTGTCGACATGATAGGTCGAAACATTGTATACGTATCTATGGTATCTTAAGATTACATAATATACAATACAAGTTGATTAAGTTATGGTTGGAATAGATTTGTTACCAATTTTCACGTAGCTAAAATGAGAAAAATTATCCAATCTTGTTTTACCCATAACTTCTTCATTTTAAATCCGTTTTGAGTGAGTCAAATTGCTATGGTTTCATATTGAACTCTATTTTATGAATCTAAACAGAAAAAGTATAGGTTTATAGTCGGAAAAATAAGTTACAAGTTGTTTTTGTAAAGGTAGTCATTTCAGTCGAAAGAACGACGTCTAGATGACCATTTTAGAAAACATACTTCCACTTTGAGTTTAACCATAATTTTTTGATATAGTTTCATGTTCATAATAAAAATCATTTTCTCAGAATAATAACTTTTAAATCAAATTTTATCATAGTTTTTAATTAACTAACCCAAAACAGCCCGCGGTGTTACTACGACGGCGTAAATCCGGTTTTACGGTGTTTTTCGTGTTTCCAGGTTTTAAATCATTAAGTTAGCATATCATATAGATATAGAACATGTGTTTAGTTGATTTTAAATGTCAAGTTAGAAGGATTAACTTTTGTTTGCGAACAAGTTTAGAATTAACTAAACTATGTTCTAGTGATTACAAGTTTAAACCTTCGAATAAGATAGCTTTATATCTATGAATCGAATGATGTTATGAACATCATTACTACCTTAAGTTCCTTGGATAATCCTACTGGAAAAGAGAAAAATGGATCTAGCTTCAACGGATCCTTGGATGGCTCGAAGTTCTTGAAGCAGAATCATGACACGAAAACAAGTTCAAGTAAGATCATCACTTGAAATAAGATTGTTATAGTTATAGAAATTGAACCAAAGTTTGAATATGATTATTACCTTGTATTAGAATGATAACCTACTGTAAGAAACAAAGATTTCTTGAGGTTGGATGATCACCTTACAAGATTGGAAGTGAGCTAGCAAACTTGAAAGTATTCTTGATTTTATGTAACTAGAACTTGTAGAATTTATGAAGAACACTTAGAACTTGAAGATAGAACTTGAGAGAGATCAATTAGATGAAGAAAATTGAAGAATGAAAGTTTTTGTAGGTGTTTTTAGTCGTTGGTGTATGGATTAGATATAAAGGATATGTAATTTTGTTTTCATGTAAATAAGTCATGAATGATTACTCATATTTTTGTAATTTTATGAGATATTTCATGCTAGTTGCCAAATGATGGTTCCCACATGTGTTAGGTGACTCACATGGGCTGATAAGAGCTGATCATTGGAGTGTATATATACCAATAGTACATACATCTAAAAGATGTGTATTGTACGAGTACGAATACGGGTGCGTACGAGTAGAATTGTTGATGAAACTGAACGAGGATGTAATTGTAAGCATTTTTGTTAAGTAGAAGTATTTTGATAAGTGTATTGAAGTCTTTCAAAAGTGTATAAATACATATTAAAACACTACATGTATATACATTTTAACTGAGTCGTTAAGTCATCGTTAGTCGTTACATGTAAGTGTTGTTTTGAAACCTTTAGGTTAACGATCTTGTTAAATGTTGTTAACCCAATGTTTATAATATCAAATGAGATTTTAAATTATTATATTATCATGATATTATCATGTATGAATATCTCTTAATATGATATATATACATTAAATGTCTTTACAACGATAATCGTTACATATATGTCTCGTTTAAAAATCATTAAGTTAGTAGTCTTGTTTTTACATATGTAGTTCATTGTTAATATACTTAATGATATGTTTACTTATCATAGTATCATGTTAACTTTATATATATATCCATATATATGTCATCATATAGTTTTTACAAGTTTTAACGTTCGTGAATCACCGGTCAACTTGGGTGGTCAATTGTCTATATGAAACCTATTTCAATTAATCAAGTCTTAATAAGTTTGATTGCTTAACATGTTGGAAACACTTAATCATGTAAATAACAATTTCATTTAATATATATATAAACATAGAAAAGTTCGGGTCACTACACATGCTCCCAGGTGAACTCAGGTCCTCTACGAGCATTCCATCAAACCTTAATAATCGGTATCTTGTTTTGTTTAAATCTCTTAACCTCACGATCCATTATTTCGACGGGTTCTTCAATGAATTGAAGTTTTTCATTGATTTGGATTTCGTCCAACGGAATAGTGAGATCTTCTTTAGCAAAACATTTCTTCAAATTCGAGATGTGGAAAGTGTTTTGTACATTCGAAAGCTGTTGAGGTAACTCAAGTCGGTAAGCTACTGGTCCGACACGATCAATAATCTTGAATGGTCCAATATACCTTGGATTTAATTTCCCCCATTTACCAAATCGAACAACACCTTTCCAAGGTGCAACCTTAAGCATGACCATTTCTCCAATTTCAAATTCTATGTCTTTTCTTTTAATGTTGGCGTAGCTCTTTTGTCGACTTTGGGCAGTTTTCAACCGTTGTTGAATTTGGATGATCTTCTCAGTAGTTTCTTGTATTATCTCCGGACCCATAATCTGTCTATCTCCCACTTCACTCCAACAAATAGGAGACCTGCACTTTCTACCATAAAGTGCTTCAAACGGCGCCATCTCAATGCTTGAATGATAGCTGTTGTTGTAGGAAAATTCTGCTAACGGTAGATGTCGATCCCAACTGTTTCCGAAATCAATAACACATGCTCGTAGCATATCTTCAAGCGTTTGTATCGTCCTTTCGCTCTGCCCATCAGTTTGTGGATGATAGGCAGTACTCATGTCTAGACGAGTTCCTAATGCTTGCTGTAATGTCTGCCAGAATCTTGAAATAAATCTGCCATCCGTATCAGAGATAATAGAGATTGGTATTCCATGTTTGGAGATGACTTCCTTCAAATACAGTCGT
Organism: Rutidosis leptorrhynchoides; assembly: GCF_046630445.1. Taxonomy (NCBI): domain Eukaryota; kingdom Viridiplantae; phylum Streptophyta; class Magnoliopsida; order Asterales; family Asteraceae; genus Rutidosis; species Rutidosis leptorrhynchoides. The sequence continues at coordinate 292,625,088 of NC_092338.1, forward strand.
GCTAACTTCTCCATCTTGTCATCTTCTCTTATTGGCAGAAAGTGTGCTGACTTGGTGAGACGATCAACTATTACCCAAATAGTATCATAACCACTTGCAGTCCTTGGCAATTTAGTAATGAAATCCATGGTAATATTTTCCCATTTCCATTCCGGGATTTCAGGTTGTTGTAGTAGACCTGATGGTTTCTGATGTTCAGCTTTGACCTTAGAACACGTCAAACATTCTCCTACATATTTAGCAATATCGGCTTTCATACCTGGCTACCAAAAATGTTTCTTAAGATCCTTGTACATCTTTCCCGTTCCAGGATGTATTCAGTATCTGGTTTTATGAGCTTCTCTAAGTACCATTTCTCTCATATCTCCAAATTTTGGTACCCAAATTCTTTCAGCCCTATACCGGGTTCCATCTTCCCGAATATTAAGATGCTTCTCCGATCCTTTGGGTATTTCATCCTTTAAATTTCCCTCTTTTAAAACTCCTTGTTGCGCCTCCTTTATTTGAGTAGTAAGGTTAGTGTGAATCATTATATTCATAGATTTTACTCGAATGGGTTCTCTGTCCTTTCTGCTCAAGGCGTCGGCTACTACATTTGCCTTCCCCGGGTGGTAACGAATCTCAAAGTCGTAATCATTCAACAATTCAATCCACCTACGCTGCCACATATTCAGTTGTTTCTGATTAAATATGTGTTGAAGACTTTTGTGGTCGGTATATATAATACTTTTGACCCCATATAAGTAGTGCCTCCAAGTCTTTAATGCAAAAACAACCGCGCCTAATTCCAAATCATGCATCGTATAATTTTGCTCGTGAATCTTCAATTGTCTAGACGCATAAGCAATCACCTTCGTCCGTTGCATTAATACACAACTGAGACCTTGCTTTGATGCATCACAATAAATCACAAAATCATCATTCCCTTCAGGCAATGACAATATAGGTGCCGTAGTTAGCTTTTTCTTCAATAATTCAAACGCCTTCTCTTGTTCATCCTTCCATTCAAATTTTTTCCCTTTATGCGTTAATGCAGTCAAGGGTTTTGCTATTTTGGAGAAATCTTGGATGAATCTTCTGTAGTAATCAGTCAATCCTAAAAATTGACGTATATGCTTCGGAGTTTTTGGGGTTTCCCACTTTTCAACGGTTTTGATCTTTGCCGGGTCCACCTGGATACCTTCTTTGTTCACTATGTGACCGAGGAATTGAACTTCTTCCAACCAAAATGCACACTTTGAAAACTTAGCGTACAGTTTTTCTTTCCTCAATACTTCTAGCACTTTTCTCAAATGTTCTTCATGCTCTTGATCATTCTTTGAGTAAATAAGTATGTCATCGATGAAAACAATGACAAACTTGTCAAGATATGGCCCACACACTCGGTTCATAAGGTCCATGAACACAGCTGGTGCGTTAGTCAATCCAAACGGCATAACCATAAACTCATAATGACTATAACGCGTCCTAAAAGTAGTTTTTGGAATATCATCCTCCTTTACTCACATTTGATGATATCCGGAATGTAAATCGATCTTCGAATAAACCGACGAGCCTTGTAGTTAATCAAATAAGTCGTCAATTCTCGGCAGTGGATAACGGTTTTTGATGGTAAGTTTGTTCAACTCTCTGTAGTCAATACATAACCTAAATGTACCATCCTTCTTCTTGACAAACAAAACAGGAGCTCCCCATGGTGATGTGCTTAGTCGAATGAAACCACATTCTAATAGTTCTTGCAGTTGGCTTTGCAGTTCTTTCATCTCGCTGGGTGCGAGTCTATAAGGAGCACGAGCTATTGGTGCAGTTTCTGGTACAAGATCTATTTGAAATTCAACAGATAGATGTGGAGGTAGTCCCGGTAATTCTTTCGAAAATACATCGGGAAATTCTTTTGCAACGGGAACATCATTGATGCTCTTTTCTTCAGTTTGTACTTTCTCGACGTGTGCTAGAACAGCATAGCAACCTTTTCTTATTAGTTTTTGTGCCTTCAAATTACTAATAAGATGTAGCTTCGTTTTGCCCTTTTCTCCGTACACCATTAAGGGTTCTCCTTTTTCTCGTACAATGCGAATTGCATTTTTATAACATACAATCTCTGCTTTCACCTTCTTCAGCCAGTCCGTGCCAACTATTACATCAAAACTCCCTAACTCTACGGGTATCAAATTGTCATAACCCGTCCTTAACCATAAGAACGTGTTAGATAACGTATGATTTCATTGCGAGGTATTGACCTCTATATGCGACATTTTAAAAAGGAAAACTGCATATATTATACATTACAAACCAAACCATTATTTTTGTTACAAGCTTTAGACAATAAAAAGATGATTATCGTTTAACGATAATCTTCGACTTACAAACTTTACAAATGATAATAACAACACGATTTCTAGCATATTTTACAACACACGTCCTCGGATATGCAGTTTTATTTTTGACACAAATATGAGTACGCATGATCCTGCTTAGATTCAACATAATGCAGCGGAAGCTTTAATTATCACCTGAGAATAAACATGTTTAAAAACGTCAACATAAAGTTGGTGAGATATAGGTTTAGTGCGCAGCAATATATATATATAGACCACAAGATTTCGTATATAAACATTTCAATAAAAATATTCTAAGTGGTTGAGCACTTGGTAACCATACTTAACATTTTCACGTCGCATATTCCCTTTAATATGAAATCTTACTACACCGTACCAAGTGTAGTCTCAAAACGAAGTACTGTGCAACCGTTGAATACTGGTCGTCCAGTCCGGTTGGGGTTGTCAGGCCCGATAGATCTATCAACAGGATTCGCGTATACAATACCGCTGTAAATATTAGTTACCAAGCTACAGGGAAGTATGCCAGTGGTACAACTCAACGTAGAATATATTTTTCAGTTACTTGTGTCCATAATGTAAAACATAAAATACATGTATTCTCATCCCGAAATATTTAGAGTTTAAAAGTGGGACTATATACTCACTCTTGTCTTGATGATATATATATTTTGACTCGGTCTTCCGGTTGATATCACGAACCTATCCATATATAATATATCATTATGTTTTCATTTTAAAACAAACGTTATATATATATATACTTGTTATACTTTTAATATTTTGAATATTTCCTTAGTCCGTAGTTAGCATTCCGATGTTAGTAATTCAATTTTTAATGGTTCATTTTTAGATGTTTAATATACCCGCAATAAACAAAACCCCCAACGAAATAAATAAAACCCCATCGTATATGTATTGGTCGAGATTAATCTTGACCCATGGTACCGGTGTTGTCAAATGACGTGTTGCGTACATAAAGTACCGGTGTTGTCAAATGACGTGTTGCGTACAATCATGGGATCTTATGATTAATCTTCTCGTGTTGTTTACGGGTGATCCTGAACCATATAAAATTGAATTATAAGTACATATATATAAAATATCATGTTATCTTAGAAATGTGTGATTTATATCATTTTTTTCCAATTGATCCCGTAGTTGAAATGATCTAGGATAACCAATTTTGTTTCGGTCATAGTTTCTTCGTTACAAATCCGTTTTCGTTGATTCAAATTGCCATCTTCTTGGATCGAGTTCTTCTTTAAGACTATGAACTTTAAATACCTTGGTTTGTATTCAAAATCATACGGCATAAGTGAAACATTAGTGAAACATATGAAGTTAAACATTTTTGTTACAACAAAATCATTTAATGACCATTTTTCTAAAAATACTTATACTTTGAAAAACCAAGTTTTACCTTGTTAAATTAGCATATACATAAGTTATATTACAGGTCTTGAAGTATTTTAAAAGTTAAGTTAGAAGGATCTATTTAGTTTGCAAACAAGTTTGAAAACATTCAAACTATGTTCTTGTTGTTAAACTTTTGTACCACAAAATAAGATAGCTATATATATATGAATCGAATAAGGTTATGAACATAGATTCTACCTCAAGTTCCTTGGATAAGTTTGCTGTAAAAGAGAAGTAATAAGCTAGAATCAAAAGGGTACTAGAGGTGGATGAAAGATTGGAAGTAAGTTGGTGTTCTTGGAGGGTTTTCTTGAAGTGTTTTTGTATGGTTTTCTTATGGTGTTTTAGTATGGTTTTTGAAGCTAGATCTTCTTGGAAACTTTGCTGAATTGATTAAGGGTTTTAAGGGTTGTGAAAGAGTGTGTGTTTAACTAAAAATGAGGTTAGAAAATGAACTAGAAATGGTGATACTTATAACCTAAAAAAAACATGTATCATGTAATACATGATAAGATTTTTAGTTTGTAATTTTGTTAATTAGTCAAGTAATCATCCAAAAGTAATTACCTAGCTCTAAGGGCATGAATAATGGCTGGTTAGGTGGTGATTTTGATGTGTATTTACTATTAGTAAATACGTATAGAAGCTAGGTAGGATACGAGTACAAATACTCTAAATATACGTATAGAAATTTTGTGAAAAATGGAATGAGGATTCAAATATAGCTATCTTTTGTGAATACACTTATATGATTTTATGTATTTAAGTTCTTAAAAGTGATTAAATACATTACTTATACAATATATGTATAAACATTATAGTCTTAAGTATTTAAGTCAAATAACGTTACGTATTGTTATCGTTTTGAAAACTTAAGTTAGTAGTTTCAAAATACACATATAACTTGTTGTTATTAATACAAAATGAGATATTAAAACATTCATTAATCATGTTAAATATGTATATATACATATATATACACAAACGTATAATTATCATATATTGTATAGTTCGTGATATCATCGGTCAAACTAGACGGTCAAACGTTGTGTAAAACTCTTTTCGGAAATATAAGTCTCGACAATTTGGATTGCTTATCATGTTGGCAAGGTTTAATTTATGTAAATATTAATCTTATAAGTATAGTATGATCGAAAAAGTGCGGGTCGTTACATTACCTCCCCGTTAAATAAATTTCGTCCCGAAATTTTAAAATTGTACCTATTTTGCGTCATCGAGAAACAAGTGTGGATACTTTTGCTTCATCTGATCCTCTCGTTCCCAAGTAAACTCGGGACCTCTTCTAGCATTCCAACGAACCTTAACAATCGGTATATTGCTCTGTTTGAGCTTTTTAACTTCACGGTCCATGATTTCGATTGGTTCTTCGACGAATTGTAGTTTCTCGTCGACATGGATTTCTTCAAGAGGAATGGTGAGGTCTTCCTTTGCAAGACACTTCTTCAGGTTTGAGACGTGAAAGGTATTATGTACTCCAGCGAGTTGTTGCGGTAACTCGAGTCGATAAGCTACCGGTCCAATGCGTTCGATGATCTTAAACGGGCCTACGTATCTTGGGTTCAGTTTACCCCTTTTGCCGAACCGTATTACACCTTTCCAAGGTGACACCTTTAGCATAACCATGTCCCCGACCTGAAACTCTAATGGTTTCCTTCGGACATCAGCGTAGCTCTTTTGGCGACTACGGGCTGTTTTCAATCTCTCCTTGATTTGTACTATCTTCTCGGTCGTTTCGTGTATGATCTCGGGACCAGTTAAATGTCGATCTCCTACTTCATTCCAACAGATAGGAGATCTACACTTCCTTCCGTACAATGCTTCGAATGGCGCAGCTCCAATGCTCGCATGATAACTATTATTATACGAGAATTCTGCTAACGGTAGATATTTATCCCATCCGTTTCCAAAATCGATCACACATGCCCTGAGCATGTCTTCGAGAGTCTGAATCGTTCTTTCACTCTGTCCATCGGTTTGTGGATGATATGCGGTACTCATATCCAACCGAGTTCCTAGTGCCTCCTGTAGTGATTGCCAGAATTTTGAGGTAAATCTACTATCACGATCGGATATAATGGAAATAGGTATTCCATGCCTTGAAACAACTTCCTTTATATACAATCGTAATAGTTTCTCCATTCTATCCGTTTCCTTTATAGGCAAGAAATGTGCAGACTTGGTGAGACGATCAACAATCACCCAAATGGTGTCGTATCCCCAGGCAGTCTTTGGTAACTTCGTGATGAAATCCATGGTAATACCGTCCCATTTCCATTCTGGAATTTCTGGTTGTTGAAGTAACCCTGACGGCTTCTGGTGTTCTGCTTTAACCTTGGAACAAGTTAAACACTCCCCAACATATGTTGCAACGTCTGTTTTTAAATTAGGCCACCAATAATGCGTCTTAAGATCTTGGTACATCTTTCCAACTCCAGGATGTATCGAATATCTTGTCTTATGTGCCTCGTTCAATATCAACTTCCTTAATCCACCCAACTTCGGTACCCAAATACGATTTGCAAAATATCGAATTCCATCTTCCCGCATAACGAGTTGCTTCTCATACTTCTTCATTATTTCATTTCCTATATTTTCTTTAGTAAGTGCTTCTCGTTGAACTTCTTTGATTTGTGAGTTGAGATTCATGCGAATTTTTATGTTCATCGCTCGTACTCGAATTGGTTCTCGTTCCTTTCTGCTTAGAGCGTCGGCCACCACGTTTTCTTTCCCGGGATGATAACGAATTTCACAATCATAGTCATTTATTAACTCAACCCACCTACGTTGCCTCATGTTCAGCTGTTTTTGATCGAAAATATGTTGAAGGCTTTTATGATCAGTAAACACAGTGAATTTAACCCCATACAAGTAATGTCTCCACATCTTCAATGCAAACACGACTGCTCCCAGTTCTAGATCATGCGTCGTATAATTCCGCTCGTGAATCTTCAATTGTCGGGATGCAAATGCAATTACTTTCTTTCGTTGCATAAGAACACAACCAAAACCTTGTCGCGAAGCGTCACAATATATTTCAAAATCATCGTTCCCTTCAGGTAACGATAAAATAGGCGCCGTAGTTAACTTCTTCTTCAATAATTGAAATGCGTTCTCCTGCTCCGAGGTCCATTCGTATTTCTTCCCTTTTTGCGTTAATGCTGTCAACGGCTTAGCTATTCGAGAAAAATCTTGAATAAACCTTCTATAATAACCGGCTAAACCCAAAAATTGGCGTATCTGCATTGGTGTCTTAGGAGTCTCCCATTTTTCAATAGCTTCAGTTTTTGCTGGATCAACCTGAATTCCTTCGCTATTAACAACGTGACCAAGAAATTGCACTTCTTTCAACCAGAAAGCACACTTAGAAAATTTAGCATAAAGTTGTTCTTTTCTCAACAATTCCAGTATCAACCTTAAATGCTCTTCATGCTCTTGCTCACTCTTGGAATAGATAAGAATATCATCAATGAAAACGATAACAAACTTATCTAAATACGGACTACAAACTCGATTCATGAGGTCCATGAATACAGCTGGCGCATTCGTCAATCCAAACGGCATAACCAAAAATTCGTAATGACCATAACGTGTCCGAAAAGCAGTTTTCGGAATGTCCTCTTCTTTGACGCGTAGTTGATGATAGCCCGATCTTAAGTCGATTTTTGAATAAACACATGATCCTTGCAATTGATCAAATAAGTCATCAATTCTCGGTAGTGGATACCGATTCTTGATAGTTAACTTATTTAATTCACGATAGTCTATACACATCCTAAAAGATCCATCTTTCTTCTTAACAAACAAAATTGGAGCTCCCCACGGTGAAGTACTCGGTCGTATGAATCCACGGTCCAGTAATTCTTTTAACTGACTTTGAAGTTCTTTTAACTCGGACGGTGCAAGTCTATATGGAGCACGAGCCACTGGTGCAGCTCCTGGTACTAAATCTATTTGAAATTCTACCGATCTAAATGGAGGTAATCCCGGCAATTCTTCCGGAAAAACTTCAGGAAAATCTCTTGCCACAGGCACGTCGTTGATGCACTTTTCTTTCTTTTCGACTTTATTAACATGTGCTAAAATAGCGTAACATCCCTTTTCTAAACACTTTTTGGCTTTCAAACAGCTAATGAGTTTTAGCTTTGAATCACCCTTCTCTCCGTAAATCATCACCGGCATTTTATCCTTACCAGGAATACGAATTGCCTTCTTGGCACAAACAACTTCCGCTCCTACTTTGGACATCCAGTCCATGCCGACTATTACATCAAAACTTCCTAATTCTACGGGTATCAAATCAATCTTAAATGTTTCTCCGGCTAAATTTATCTTACAATCACGACAAATTTTATCGGCTTTAATTAGTTTACCATTAGCTAACTCAATCATGTACTTAGCATCTAGAGGTAATGATGAACAATTCAATTTAGTGTAAAAATTTATACACACGTAACTTCTATCGGCGCCAGTATCAAATAAAATAGATGCTGATAAGTTATTAATGGTAAACGTACCCGTAACAAGCTCCGGGTCTTCTCGTGCCTCTCTAGCATTAATAACAAACGCTCTTCCACGTGCAGGTCCGCCATTCTGATTCGGGCACTGACTCTTATAGTGACCTTGTTTTCCACAACCAAAACAAGTAATGGTAGAAAGCAGTTCTATTTGCGTTGGTGGCAGGAGTCTTGTTGCCATTTGTAACGAGAGCCTTACAATCTTCCGCAAGATGACCTTGTCGATTACACTTGGTGCATAACACACTACAGTAACCAAAGTGATGTTTGTGGCAACGGTTGCATAAAGGATTTTGTCCTTTATAACCAAAGCTTAAACCACTACCCGCACCTTGCGTGTTTTCTTGTTTCTTAAAAGATTGTTGTTGGTTATCTCGATCATAATTTCCATTCCACTTTCTTTTGTTACCTGATACCTTCTCATCAGTATTGGATACTTTCTTATCCATGATGACCTGATCCATTAGCTCGTTTGCCATGGTTATAGCTTCATGAATTGTCTTAGGTTTCGATGCTGTAACGTTTGCCTTGACCTTTTTGGGCAAACCACCTTTGTACATTTCAATCTTCCGTGTTTCGGTTGGAACCAATTCAGGACATAGTAAAACCAATTCCATGAATCGCTGATTGTAGTTGGTGATTTCAGTACCAACCACCTTCAAACTTCGTAACTCATCTTCTAACTTAATAACCTCATTCCTTGGACAATACTCGGTGATTATCATTGCTTTGAATTCTTCCCATGGAGTATCATAAGCTACATCTCCTCCTACCGCCTTCACATAATTCTTCCACCATGTGAGTGCACTATCTTGTAAAGTGCACGATGCAAACTTGGTCATGTCTTTTTCATCACAACCGCTGATTTTGAACACCGTCTCCATCTTTTCTATCTATCGGGTTAAACCGATAGGTCCTTCCGTTCCACTGAATGATGATGGCTTGCAAGCTTGGAACGTCTTGTAGGAGCATCCTACACGAGGATTTGGATTAACTGCAGCAGCTCTTGCAGCCTCAACCCATAACATTCTGTCGTTCACTCGCTGGTTGATGAGTTCCTCGAGTTCTTGTTCCGTCATTCGATTCAATCGCGCCATTTCCTAATGAAAGAAAATAATTATTCACATGGATTATTATAGATGTAGTGTGTATTTATAGTACATTATAGCTTATTAATAATATGAACTAGGTATTATTATAAAAGCCTTTTCTTCTTATTAGCGTTTTATAATTATATCTTGGGTAGTACCTACCCGTTAATGTTCATACTTAATAGCTTAGTACAGAATCAATTACTACAATCTAAATAATACTTAACCATGGAAAATTATTGCATTTCATACTTCAATATTTTACATATGCTTATCTTACATCGAACATTAAGCAAACCACACTATTAATATTATACAAAACATTATTCGGTTCCATGGTTTGACACAGCAGCGCATCGTTTGATCTATTTTCTAGGACGTTTAGACACAAAGATTTGCTTAACGCTTATCCTAACTGTCTGCCTATATTTTGGCTGTGGGACTGAAGAACTGGATGCCGGGACAGAACGAATAGGAATAGCGGGGATAGGGGTGGTAGTGTTGAGTGGAATTGGTGCCACATCATTCTCATTAAACTCGGAATTTGGATTTTCTAATTCATTAGCCTTTCGTTTCTTTCCTAGTTCGAACTCGTCTTTTGTAATTTCCTGTATTTCTTCCTCGGGTTCACTTTCCTCCTCGGGTTCACTTTCCTCCTCGGGTTCACTTTCCTCCTCGGGTTCACTTTCCTCCTCGGGTTCACTTTCCGAGTTCTCTATAGTTGGTTCATCCGGAATTTGTGAGTCTTCCCCAAGGATATCATTTTCGTCATCGGACAGGTTAATGACTGGAACGCCATCTGAAGATTCTGATTCGGAGTCGTTGATTGTGATAACAATTTTTGAGCTCGACATCTATCACACAACAACTAACCCATTAGTACTTATATAATATTTACATATAAATTTTAACCAACAGTGATAAGCAATGGTTTTTTTTTTTTTTTTAAATCAGACCCGGTCAAAGTCCAGACTTACTAATGTATCCTAACGGCTTCTCGGTTAGACACACTAATGCAGACCTGGTTCGCTAAGACCAACGCTCTGATACCACATGTCATAACCCGTCCTTAACCATAAGAACGTGTTAGATAACGTATGATTTCATTGCGAGGTATTGACCTCTATATGCGACATTTTAAAAAGGAAAACTGCATATATTATACATTACAAACCAAACCATTATTTTTGTTACAAGCTTTAGACAATAAAAAGATGATTATCGTTTAACGATAATCTTCGACTTACAAACTTTACAAATGATAATAACAACACGATTTCTAGCATATTTTACAACACACGTCCTCGGATATGCAGTTTTATTTTTGACACAAATATGAGTACGCATGATCCTGCTTAGATTCAACATAATGCAGCGGAAGCTTTAATTATCACCTGAGAATAAACATGTTTAAAAACGTCAACATAAAGTTGGTGAGATATAGGTTTAGTGCGCAGCAATATATATATATAGACCACAAGATTTCGTATATAAACATTTCAATAAAAATATTCTAAGTGGTTGAGCACTTGGTAACCATACTTAACATTTTCACGTCGCATATTCCCTTTAATATGAAATCTTACTACACCGTACCAAGTGTAGTCTCAAAACGAAGTACTGTGCAACCGTTGAATACTGGTCGTCCAGTCCGGTTGGGGTTGTCAGGCCCGATAGATCTATCAACAGGATTCGCGTATACAATACCGCTGTAAATATTAGTTACCAAGCTACAGGGAAGTATGCCAGTGGTACAACTCAACGTAGAATATATTTTTCAGTTACTTGTGTCCATAATGTAAAACATAAAATACATGTATTCTCATCCCGAAATATTTAGAGTTTAAAAGTGGGACTATATACTCACTCTTGTCTTGATGATATATATATTTTGACTCGGTCTTCCGGTTGATATCACGAACCTATCCATATATAATATATCATTATGTTTTCATTTTAAAACAAACGTTATATATATATATACTTGTTATACTTTTAATATTTTGAATATTTCCTTAGTCCGTAGTTAGCATTCCGATGTTAGTAATTCAATTTTTAATGGTTCATTTTTAGATGTTTAATATACCCGCAATAAACAAAACCCCCAACGAAATAAATAAAACCCCATCGTATATGTATTGGTCGAGATTAATCTTGACCCATGGTACCGGTGTTGTCAAATGACGTGTTGCGTACATAAAGTACCGGTGTTGTCAAATGACGTGTTGCGTACAATCATGGGATCTTATGATTAATCTTCTCGTGTTGTTTACGGGTGATCCTGAACCATATAAAATTGAATTATAAGTACATATATATAAAATATCATGTTATCTTAGAAATGTGTGATTTATATCATTTTTTTCCAATTGATCCCGTAGTTGAAATGATCTAGGATAACCAATTTTGTTTCGGTCATAGTTTCTTCGTTACAAATCCGTTTTCGTTGATTCAAATTGCCATCTTCTTGGATCGAGTTCTTCTTTAAGACTATGAACTGTAAATACCTTGGTTTGTATTCAAAATCATACGGCATAAGTGAAACATTAGTGAAACATATGAAGTTAAACATTTTTGTTACAACAAAATCATTTAATGACCATTTTTCTAAAAATACTTATACTTTGAAAAACCAAGTTTTACCTTGTTAAATTAGCATATACATAAGTTATATTACAGGTCTTGAAGTATTTTAAAAGTTAAGTTAGAAGGATCTATTTAGTTTGCAAACAAGTTTGAAAACATTCAAACTATGTTCTTGTTGTTAAACTTTTGTACCACAAAATAAGATAGCTATATATATATGAATCGAATAAGGTTATGAACATAGATTCTACCTCAAGTTCCTTGGATAAGTTTGCTGTAAAAGAGAAGTAATAAGCTAGAATCAAAAGGGTACTAGAGGTGGATGAAAGATTGGAAGTAAGTTGGTGTTCTTGGAGGGTTTTCTTGAAGTGTTTTTGTATGGTTTTCTTATGGTGTTTTAGTATGGTTTTTGAAGCTAGATCTTCTTGGAAACTTTGCTGAATTGATTAAGGGTTTTAAGGGTTGTGAAAGAGTGTGTGTTTAACTAAAAATGAGGTTAGAAAATGAACTAGAAATGGTGATACTTATAACCTAAAAAAAACATGTATCATGTAATACATGATAAGATTTTTAGTTTGTAATTTTGTTAATTAGTCAAGTAATCATCCAAAAGTAATTACCTAGCTCTAAGGGCATGAATAATGGCTGGTTAGGTGGTGATTTTGATGTGTATTTACTATTAGTAAATACGTATAGAAGCTAGGTAGGATACGAGTACAAATACTCTAAATATACGTATAGAAATTTTGTGAAAAATGGAATGAGGATTCAAATATAGCTATCTTTTGTGAATACACTTATATGATTTTATGTATTTAAGTTCTTAAAAGTGATTAAATACATTACTTATACAATATATGTATAAACATTATAGTCTTAAGTATTTAAGTCAAATAACGTTACGTATTGTTATCGTTTTGAAAACTTAAGTTAGTAGTTTCAAAATACACATATAACTTGTTGTTATTAATACAAAATGAGATATTAAAACATTCATTAATCATGTTAAATATGTATATATACATATATATACACAAACGTATAATTATCATATATTGTATAGTTCGTGATATCATCGGTCAAACTAGACGGTCAAACGTTGTGTAAAACTCTTTTCGGAAATATAAGTCTCGACAATTTGGATTGCTTATCATGTTGGCAAGGTTTAATTTATGTAAATATTAATCTTATAAGTATAGTATGATCGAAAAAGTGCGGGTCGTTACACAAATCAATCTTAAATATTTCGCTACCCAGTTTAATTTCTCGATTCCAGCATATATAATCTGCTGAAATTAATTTACCGTTTGCTAATTCGAGTAAAAATTTACTATCCAACGGCGTCAATGGACAACTTAATTTAGCACAAAAATCTCTACTCATATAGCTTCTATCCGCACCCGAATCAAATAAAACATAAGCAGATTTATTGTCAATAAGAAACGTACCCGTAACAAGCTCTGGGTCTTCCTGTGCCTCAGCCGCATTAATATTGAAAACTCTTCCATGGCCTTGTCCATTTGTGTTCTCCTGGTTCGGGCAATTTCTAATAATGTGGCCCGGTTTTCCATATTTGTAACAAACTACATTGGCATAACTTGCTCCGACACTACTTGCTCCACCATTAATCGTTCCGACACCATTTGTTCCTTTCGTTCTGGTAACCCCTGGTCCGTAGACCTCACACTTCGCCGCGCTATGACCATTTCTTTTACACTTGTTGCAAAATTTGGTGCAGAACCCCGAGTGATACTTTTCCCACCTTTGGCATAGCTGCTTCTGATTGTTGTTGTTGTTGCGGTTGTTATTGTTGTTGGGATGAATGTTGTAGTTGCTGCTGCTGTTGTTGTTGTTGTTGTTGTTGTTGTTGTTGTTGTTGTTGTTGTTGGGTCGTTTGTTGTAGTTGCGATTGATGTTACGATTATTGGGATAGTTGTTGCGATTATTGTTGTAATTGCTGTTGTTGTTGTATTGGTGATTCTTATCACCATTTTCCTCCCACTTTCTTTTGACTTGCTTCACATTGGCCTCTTCAGCCGCATGTTCTTTAATTCTTTCCTCAATCTGGTTCACTAGTTTGTGAGCCATTCTACATGCCTGTTGTATGGAGGTGGGCTCGTGTGAACTTATATCTTCTTAGATTCTTTCTGGTAATCCTTTCACAAACGCGTCGATCTTCTCTTCCTCATCTTCGAATGCTCTCGGACACAATAGGTACAATTCTGTGAATCTTCTTTCGTACGTGGTAATATCAAATCCTTAGGTTCGTAACCCTCTAAGTTCTATCTTGAGCTTATTGACCTCGGTTTTGGGACGGTACTTCTCGTTCATCAAGTGCTTGAATGCTGACCACGGTAGTGCGTAATCATCATCTTGTCCCACTTTCTCTAGATAGGTATTCCACCATGTTAACGCAGTACCTGTGAAGGTATTCGTAGCGTACTTCACTTTGTCCTCTTCAGTACACTTACTTATGGCAAACACCAATTCGACCTTCTCGGTCCACCGTTTCAATCCGATCGGTCCTTCGGTTCCATCAAATTCCAAAGATTTGCAGGCAGTGAATTCTTTGTAGGTGCATCCTACACGATTTCTTTCGCCGTTAGCTGCATTGCTAGATTCGGAGTTATTGTTGGTATGTAGCGCAGCCTGTACTGCGGCTATGTTTGAAGCAAGAAAGGCACGAAATTTCTCTTCGCTCATATTCAAGGTGTGTCGAGTAGTCGGTGCCATTTCCTTCAAAATAGTAAAATGAAACGAGTTAATCATATAGAATATCAAGAGTAGTCAATAGTATTTCGTAGCGTAATATGAACTTATTTATAAAAGCTCTTTCTTCATATTAGCGTTTTATACTCTTTAATTCGGGTAGTACCTACCCGTTAAGTTCATACTTAGTAGCTAACATACCATTTCAACTACTACAATTCTATATGAAAAACTAATCACAAAAAAAAAAATATCATATTCAAACCTTTATACAATAACTTGCAAACTTACAATACCGCTTTTTTTTACATATAGCATGAAATATAGCACATAAAACTTTGATACAAAGTAGTTATGAAGATAATTCTAGTTAATAAATAAGGCGTTCAGCCAAGGCAATAAAGACACGTAATTCATACGTCCAGAAACAAGTCATGCATTCTGGTTTTACTAATACCACTTCCCATCCTTGGTTTTGTGGAACATAACCGTTGTGACCGATAGTAAGACAATGTGTTGTAACGTCGTCAAAAGGATGAAGGTAACGTAATGACCAACAATCTCGTAATAACTTAAAAACCTCATTTCTTGCCCCAATTACCGACTCCGTCACTTGTGGGAACGTTTTATTTAATAGTTGTAGCCCGATGTTCTTGTTCTCACTTTGGTGAGAAGCGAACATTACTAACCCGTAAGCATAACATGCTTCTTTATGTTGCATGTTAGCCTCTTTTTCTAAATCACGAAGTCCTATATTCGGATATATTGAGTCAAAATAATTTCTTAACCCGTTGCGTAAAATAGCATTTGGGTTCCCCGCAATATATGCGTCAAAGTAAACACATCGTAACTTATGGATTTCCCAATGTGATATCCCCCATCTTTCGAACGAAAGCCTTTTATAAATCAAGGCAATCTTGGAATGTTCTTCGAATGTCTTATAAACTGATCTCGCCTTAAATAGCTGTGCCGAGGAATTCTGACCGACTCTAGACAAGATTTCATCAATCATGTCTCTGGGTAGGTCTCTTAAAATATTGGGTTGTCTATCCATTTTGTGTTTTTATACTGTAAAATAGACAAGAGTTAGATTCATAAAAAAATACTTATTAATACAAGCAATTTTTACATATATCATAAAGCATAAACACACTATATTACATATATTACACCACACGAATACAACTATCTTATTCCGACTCGCTCATTTCTTCTTCTTCGGTTTTGGTTCGTTTTGCCAAGTTTCTAGGGATATATGATGTTCCCCTAATACGAGCCGTCGTTTTCCACATTGGTTTAGAAAAACCTGGTGGTTTAGAGGTTCCCGGGTTATTGTCACAACTTAAGAAATACGGGTGTTGACGATACATATAAAGTTCATTGTTTTTGGAATCAAATTTCTCTATTTTTATGCCCTTTCCCTTATTGTTCTCTTTTGCCTTATTAAATTGTGTTGGAGTAATTTCTATAACATCATCGGAATCCTTGTCGGGATCCGATTCATCGGAGAATTGGTAATCCTCCCAATACTTTGCTTCCTTGACGGAAACACCATTAACCATAATTAACTTTGGTTGGTTGGTTGAGGATTTTCTTCTACTTAACCGTTTTATTATTTCCCCATACTGGTTCTATTTCTTCTTTCGGTTCCGACTCTTCTTTCGGTTCCTTTTCGGGAACTTGCGAATCAGTCCACGAATCATTCCAATTTACATTTGACTCTTCATTATTATTAGGTGAGTCAATGGGACTTGTTCTAGAGGTAGACATCTATCACATAATATCAAACACGTTAAGAGATTAATATATCACATAATATTCACATGTTAAAAATATATAGTTTCCAACAAAAATGTTAAGCAATCATTTTTAAAGAAAACACGGTCGAAGTCCAGACTCACTAATGCATCCTAACAAACTCGATAAGACACACTAATGCAAATTTTCTAGTTCTCTAAGACCAACGCTCGGATACCAACTGAAATGTCCTATTCATATTGATTATAAACGTTCCATATTAATTGATTTCATTGCGAGGTTTTGACCTCTATATGAGACGTTTTTCAAAGACTGCATTCATTTTTAAAACAACCATAACTTTTATTTTATCAATAAAGGTTTCAAAAGCATTACCTAGATTATTAAATAATGATAATCTAAAATATACTGTTTACACACGACCATTACATAATGGTTTACAATAGAAATATATTACATCGACATATGTTTCTTGAATGCAGTTTTTACATAATATCATACAAACATGGACTCCAAATCTTGTCCTTATTTTAGTATACAACAGCGGAAGCTCTTAATATTCACCTGAGAATAAACATGCTTTAAACGTCAACAAAAATGTTGGTGAGTTATAGGTTTAACCTATATATATCAAATCGTAACAATAGACCACAAGATTTCATATTTCAATATACATCCATACATAGAGATAAAAATCATTCATATGGTGAACACCTGGTAACCGACATTAACAAGATGCATATATAAGAATATCGCCATCATTCCAGGATCCTCCTTCGGACATGATATAAATTTCGAAGTACTAAAGCATCCGGTACTTTGGATGGGGCTTGTTGGGTCCGATAGATCTATCTTTAGGATTCGCGTCAATTAGGTTGTCTGTTCCCTAATTCTTAGATTACCAGTCTTAATAAAAAGGGGCATATTCGATTTCGATAATTCAACCATAGAATGTAGTTTCATGTACTTGTGTCTATTTTGTAAATCATTTATAAAACCTACATGTATTCTCATCCCAAAAATATTAGATTTTAAAAGTGGGACTATAACTCACTTTCACAGATTTTTACTTCGTCGGGAAGTAAGACTTGGCCACTGGTGGATTCACGAACCTATAACAAATATGTACATATATATCAAAGTATATTCAAAATATATTTACAACACTTTTAATACATTTTGATGTTTTAAGTTTATTAAGTCAGCTGTCCTCGTTAGTAACCTACAACTAGTTGTCCAACGTTAGATGTACAGAAAAAATTGATATATATTATCTTGAATCAATCCACGACCCAGTGTATACACGTCTCAGGCTAAATCACAACTCAAAGCATATATATTTTTGGAATCAACCTCAACCCTGTATAGCTAACTCCCACATTACTGCATATAGAGTGTCTATGGTTGTTCCAAATAATATATACACATGGGTCAATATGATATGTCAAAACATTTGCATACGTGTCTATGGTATCCCAAGATTACATAATATATTAGAATACATGTATAATTACACATCGTTTTTGTAAAGGTAGTCATTTCGGTCGAAAGAACGACGTCTAGATGACCATTTTAGAAAACATACTTCCACTTTGAGTTTAACCATGATTTTTGGATATAGTTTCATGTTCATAAGAAAAATCATTTTCCCAGAAGAACAACTTTTAAATCAAAGTTTATCATAGTTTTTAATTAACTAACCCAAAACAGCCCGCGGTGTTACTACGACGGCGTATGTCCGGTTTTACAGTGTTCTTTGTGTTTCTAGGTTTTAAATCATTAAGTTAGCATATAATATAGATATAGAGAATGTGTTTAGTTGATTTTAAAAGTCAAGTTAGAAGGATTAACTTTTGTTTGCGAACAAGTTTAGAATTAACTAAACTATGTTCTAGTGATTACAAGTTTAAACCTTCGAATAAGATAGCTTTATATGTATGAATCGAATGATGTTATGAACATCATTAATACCTCAAGTTTTCTCGATAAAGCTGCTGTAAATGAGAAAAAATGGATCTAGCTTCAAAGGATCCTTGGATGGCTTGAAAGTTCTTGAAGCAGAATCATGACACGAAAACAAGTTCAAGTAAGATTTCTACTCGAAATAAGATTGTTATAGTTATAGAAATTGAATCAAAGTTTGAATATGAGTATTACCTTGTATTAGAAAGATATCTTACTGTAAATAATAAAGATTTCTTGAGGTTGGATGATCACTCTACAAGATTGGAAGTAAGCTAGCAAACTTGAAAGTATTCTTGATTTTATGAAACTAGAACTTGTAGAATTTATGAAGAACACTTAGAACTTGAAGATAGAACTTAAGAGAGATTATTTAGATGAAGAAAATTGAAGAATGAAAGTGTTTGTAGGTGTTTTTGGTCGTTGGTATATGGATTAGATATAAAGGATGTGTAATTTTGTTTACATGTAAATAAGTCATGAATGATTACTCATATTTTTGTAATTTTATGAGATATTTCATGCTAGTTGCCAAATGATGGTTCCAACATATGTTAGGTGACTCACATGGGCTGCTAAGAGCTGATCATTGGAGTGTATATACCAATAGTACATACATCTAAAAGCTGTGTATTGTACGAGTACGAATACGGGTGTATACGAGTAGAATTGTTGATGAAACTGAACGAGGATGTAATTGTAAGCATTTTTATTAAGTAGAAGTATTTTGATAAGTGTCTTGAAGTCTTTCAAAAGTGTATGAATACATATTAAAACACTACATGTATATACATTTTAACTGAGTCGTTAAGTCATCGTTAGTCGTTACATGTAAGTGTTGTTTTGAAACCTTTAGGTTAACGATCTTGTTAAATGTTGTTAACCCATTGTTTATTAAATCAAATGAGATGTTAAATTATTACATTATCATGATATCATGATGTATTAATATATCTTAATATGATATATATACATTAAATGTCGTTACAACGATAATCGTTACATATATGTCTCGTTTCAAAATCATTAAGTTAGTAGTCTTGTTTTTACATATGTAGTTCATTGTTAATATACTTAATGATATGTTTACTTATCATAATATCATGTTAACTATATATATATCCATATATATGTCATCATATATGTTGGGTTTTAACAAGTTTCATAATACTTAGGACATTTTAAGAAACAAATTAAGCGGAAGCATGTAAGTATTACCATTTAGAACTTGTAAACCTTTAACCAATTAAAGTTAAAACCCAATTAGGATCAAGTTATGAAACATGCTTACAAACTACAAGCAAATAAAGAGATTATACCTCCTACTAGCTTGTTGATAGATGATGATGAAGATGATGATGAATGGGGCTCCAAAACTATGAAACCTCAAGTAGTTATACCCCAAACTTGTGCACCAACACCCTAGCTTTTGGTTAGGATTTATTTTTACTTGAAATGAACTTGCAAAATTCAAATTATGAACCTCTTTTGACCACCAAACCCCACGGCACCAGCAGCTGAGTTTTAAGAGAGTTATGCAGTTTTTTTTCAAGTATTTTGACTTGTTTCACTTGAGAGAATAAGTGCTATACTTGGTAGAAGTGTTAAGCATGCTTATGAGGAGTTGTGAAGTATTAAAAGTAACAAAAACAAGCATGTGAGCCCTTCCTTGGAGTCCTAAAATCTGCCACATATTTGTTTAATAATAATACATGTAAGTTTATAAAAGTTTATAAACTTATTATAAACTTATGTATTATTTTGTTACTTATATATTTTATAAAACCTTTTATAAAATATAACACAATATAATCATTTAAACCCATAAACAATTATATATAAATTATCCAAATAATTTATCTCAAGTGATAATATTTTAGAAACCCGATTTTCTAAAATCCAAGTGTCGCGTATTTGCTTAATGATCCAATCGTTAAGATCAAATACGTATGAGGTGTCGGTAAGTTTGTTATTGGGTATGACCCGACTTGGATCATATCATATTAGCCACATTAATTTAATATGTCTCTCGGGCATACGAAATACCTTCAATCTCCCACTTGCACGAGAAACATAAGAAATTAATGCAAGTGACGGATACAGCCTAACACACCGTCCATCACCCCTAATATGTTATGACTTTGTGCCATTCAATAACATCATCCCTTTCGAGCTCCCTACTCGAACTGATATATGTAGGTGAATCTTTCATTATTTCCTTTCGTCCTAGATGTCATGTTAAATCCAAGAGATACAGAGTGATCACTCTCTTATAGATTTAACTTTTCAGGCCTTAGACATCTGACTCTCAACGAATAAGAGGGACAAATTCCATCTTGACTACATACGTCCTAGATATACACTTTGTAATATACCTGAGTTCTTCCTTATGTACTACCATGTTTCAGAATAGCGAAGGAAAGAATCAAGGCACAGTACTTGGTGAATATCCGAACCCAATATGTATCTCAGGTCAGAGGATACAATGATATTCGCCTTTACTCAAGATTACATGTGATCAACCACAAAGGCTCTATACAGTAATTCTTGAGAGCGGGTCTTCCAATATTTGTTTCCCACAAATATCTATGAACCTTGGTTGCAACCTTGCCCCACATTCAACCTATGAATGTATACCAATCCGAGTTCATAATAGTCTAAACTTCACACTCGTTCCCACAAATGTGATTGACTACGGAAATTTAGAATAATTGCTTATTCATGGATGAAATATGCAAAATAGGAACATAACTCAAATAAATTAACACCATAGTTATATTAATGAGTTTGAATAATTTCGTTCCGGTACAATACATAAAATAGATCATATCCAATCACTAGAATATCGAAGCCCTAATGCACAAACATGTCCCTCATGTTTTGGCCCATGTAAAAGCTTCGTGAGTGGATCCGCAACATTATGATCTGTATGAACTTTGCGAATACATATCTTTCTTTTTTCAACTTCATCCCTTATGTAGTTGAATCTCCGCTCAATGTGACGAGTCTTTTGATGGGCATGAGGTTCCTTGATTTGAGCAATCGCACCCTCGTTGTCACAAAAGATCTCAAGGGGGTCCTGAATGGAAGGGACCACTCCTAAGTCGTCGATGAATTTCTTCATCCATGCAGCTTCCTGAGCTGCCAGTGAGGCGTCAATGTACTCCGACTCTGTAGTGGATAACGCAACAACCTCCTGTTTCGAACTCTTCCAAGAGACCGCACCACCATTTAACATGAAGACATAACCGGATTGTGATCGAGAGTCATCTCGATCAGTTTGGAAACTCGCATCCACGTAACCTTTTACAGCGAGTTCCTCCTCACCAGACCCATATATTAGAAACATATCCTTAGTCCTCCTAAGGTATTTCAATATGCTTTTAACAGCAATCCAATGACTGTTTCCTGGGTTATTCTGGTATCTACTTGTCAAGCTTAGAGCGCATGACACATCCGGTCTAGTACATATCATTGCATACATGATAGACCCAATAGCAGATGCGTATGGGACTTTCTTCATTCTCTCTTGTTCATCTTTCGTGGCAGGACACTGAGATGAACTGAGAACGGTTCCTTTTTGAATAGGTACCAAACCTCTCTTAGAGTTTTCCATCTTGAACCTTTTCAAGATTTTATCAATGTATGTACTTTGACTTAAACCTATCAATCTCTTGGATCTATCCCTATAGATCCCTATCCCCAATATGTATTGTGCATCTCCAAGATCCTTAATGGAGAAGCAACTCTTTAGCCAAGTTTTGACTCCTTGCATTGTGGTAATATCATTCCCAAATAATAATATATCATCCACATATAGTACAAGGAATATGATAGTGCTCCCACTAGCTTTCTTATATACACAAGCTTCATCACCATTTTTAATGAAGCCAAATTTCTCGGCTTCCTCATTAAAACGATGATTCCACATTCTAGATGCTTGTTTCAATCCGTAGATTGACTTCTTTAACTTGCATACCCTTTTAGGATATTTTGGATCAACAAAACCTTCAGGCTGAACCATATAGACATCTTCCATAAGATATCCATTTAGGAAAGCGGTTTTGACATCCATTTGCCATATTTCATAGTCGTAGTGAGCAGCAATGGCAAATAATATCCTAATAGACTTTAGCATTGCCACTGGCGAGAAAGTTTCATCATAATCAACCCCTTGAGTTTGAGTGAAACCTTTTGCTACAAGTCTAGCTTTATATGTATCCAAGTTTCCATGTATGTCGGTTTTCATTTTGAAAAGCCATTTGCAATCAACTAGCTTAGAGTTAGGAGGTTGCTCAACAAGTTCCCACACTTAGTTTTCATACATGGATTGCATCTCGGCGTTCATGGCTTCCTGCCATTTATCTTTATCAATCCTTGATAAAGCATCTTGGTAGTTTGTTGGTTCATCCAAATCAACCGTATAGCAACCATCTATGAGAAACCCATATCTCTCAGGAGGATTGCTAATCCTACCAGATCTACGAATGCCTTGTGTATTTTGATCATCCATTTGATCACTATCAACATTTTCATGTTGAGTGCTAGTGTCAACCAATTGTGTATCTTCTACTTGATCTTGAACCTCTTCAAGATCTATCTTCCTTTCACTATTTCCTTCCATTAGGAACTTAGTTTCTAGGAATTCCGCTTTCCGAGCAACAAATACCGTTTGCTCGGATGGATCATAGAAGTAATATCCCATGTCATCTTTGGGATATCCTATGAAGATACACTTTGTGGATCGAGCATGTAGCTTATTTGCTACATAACGCTTAGGATAAGCTTCACATCCCCATACTTTCAAGTATGAAAGAGAAGGAGGTTTTCCAAACCACATCTCGTGAGGAGTTCGTTCCACTTTCTTGGTTGGGGCCATATTTAAAATACGAGCCGCGGAGCTTAGACAATAACCCCAAAATGATAGAGGCAACGAGCTTCTTGCCATCATAGATCGAACCATATCCATTAGGGTTCGGTTCCTCCTTTCGGAAACTCCATTAAGTTGGGGTGTTCCGGGTGGAGTAAGTTTTGAGATAATCCCACAACTCCTAAGATGATCTTGGAAAGCATCGCTTAGGTATTCACCTCCTCTATCGGTACGAAGTACCTTAATTGTCTTATTGAGTTGATTTTGTACTTCGTTTTGATATTCCTTGAATGCTTCAAAAGTTTCGTCCTTGTGTCTTAATAAGTAGACATATCCGAAACGACTGAAGTCATCAATGAAAGTAACGAAGTACCTTTCACCATTCCTAGTCATGGGCTTAAAAGGTCCACATACATCCGAATGTATTAATCCTAATAAGTCTTTAGCCCTTTCATTTATCCCTTTGAAAGGCGCTTTAGTCATCTTGCCTTGTAAACAAGATTCACATACATCAAACGAATCCATTTCATTTGATTTCAAAAGTCCATTCTTTTGAAGTGTATGCATTCGGTTCTTGTTTATGTGACCAAGGCGACAATGCCATAAATAGGAATCACTCAAATCCCTTTTGAGTTTCTTGGTGCTTGTATGGTATATTGAGCTACTAGGTAATGTGTCATCATGAACCAATTCATAAATTACATTTGAAGGTGAAGCCTTGAAATAGAATACATTATCTAAATAAATGTGGATATCATCATTAACAAAATTAGGATTAAAACCACATTGTTTCAAACGGGAAACAGAAATAATGTTTCGACATAAGTCGGGTGCATACAAAACATCATTCAAAATAAGTTCCAAGCCACTTGGAAGTTTTAACACAAAGTCTCCTAGAGCTTTCACTTGCACTTTAGCTCCATTCCCCATGAAGAGACTTGATGTTCCCGTTTGTTTGTTACTTCTTTTGAACCCCTGCAAAGAATTGCAAATATGAGTTCCACATCCCGTGTCTAATATCCATGTATTAGAAGAAGTAATATTAAGCTCAATATATACCACATATATATTACCTGAGGTTTGCCCCGCATCCCTCTTTTCCTTCAACTCCTTAAGATAGACCGGACAGTTTCGTTTCCAATGACCCATTTCAACGCAACCGAAACATGGGTCTTCCTTGGGGTTTGCCTTCTCGGCTACCTTTTGTTTCTTAGCCTTGTTGATGGTTGGGGTAACCATCTTCCCCTTCCCTTTGCCTTGATGGGCGGGTCCTTTTCTCTTAGCCACCTTTGGCTTAGAGGTGTTACCTTTGGATCCACCTTGATCGATTGCTAACACGGGTAAAGCCCTTTTACCCATGCTAGTTTCCGCCATTCTAAGCATACCGTGAAGCTCACCTATGCTCTTATCCATCCCATTCATATTGTAATTAATTACAAATTGATCAAACCTTTTTGATAGGGAGTTAAGGATAAGATCGGTGGCTAACTCATTGGAAATGTTTAGGTTAAGACGGTTAGCACGATCGATAAGGCTTTTCATCTTAAGTACATAAGATGAAACCGATTGGGTATCGTCCATACGACAAGCATGTAGCGCCCGAACAGTTTCGAAGCGCTCGACACGCGCTTGTTGGAGAAACATCTCCTTCAATTGCGTTATCATGTCGTATGCACTATGGTGCTCGAAATCCTTTTGGAGTTCGGGTATCATAGTCCCAAGCATTAAGCATGAGACTTGAAGTGAGTCGTGGCAATACTTATCGTAAGAGGCCATTGCCTCCACATCATTCTCATCCGGTTGATCGGGAATGGGGTCCTCAAGCACATACATTTTATCCTCTTGTTTGAGGACAATCCGAAGATTGCGGAACCAATCCATAAAGTTTGTATGGTTGAGTTTGTCTTTCTCTAAGAGAGACCTTAATGATAGGTGGTTTAGGTTAAGTGGTGCGTTTGGAATGTTGTTGTTGTTATTGGCGGCCATCTACAAAATTAACAAAGTTCGTTTAAGTATCGATTTTAATTTAACATTCAATACCCTTTAAATCAAATTGAATTATTAAATTCTAGAATCCAGCGGTAAACCAAAATTCGGTTAGGTGACCTTTATCCCGCAATTTGATTTAGCTAGGTAGTCAATAAATGACAATTGCAATCCATTTGCAACTTCTAGAGTATGGGATCATGCAATCCTTTTGCATGGCATATTTATCCCATCAACGCCTATTTGTTCCTCATGCTTCGGTGACCCTAAGTTCATGATTCCCAAATCAAGTCGTCCTACTTGTATAGACTTGTAAATTTAACATACATGTGGTTAGGTGACCTTTAGCCCACAAGCATGCGAAATTTACCTTAATCATATTAGTTTGCTCATAATGGTTAGGTGACCTTTATCCCATCATGAGTTCCCTAATACTTTTAAGTGTCACACAATAGGATGGCGTTTAACTTGTTTACCTTGTTAGTGAAAGGGATTTTGAGTTTTCGTTAATTCTAGTTTGAGAAAACTTTTATACCATACACCAACATGCATTTAGTGCATGGTACTTATGAAAAACCATTTTCATGTCTTGTAATTAAACCAATTACATGATATAAACCATTTTATATATATGATCCTTATTATGATCTTAATAACCGTTTATTAATGTCCTTTTAGCCATTTCAATTTAACCATTTAAATTGTCGTTTTGCATGTGATTAATAACGTCTAATTTAACCAATTAAATTTTAGTTTTGTTTGTTGTTAACTTGTGTGATTAACTTGTAGCATACAAACATACAATCCACAATCATACAAGAAATTAAAACAACCACGCATGCAAAACAAAGATGTTCACAATCTAGCCATTTTGGTAGGCATTTGTTTAGCCAAAAACAAATGCCACCGGTTAAGGGGTTATAACACAAAGTTAGAGATTTCAAAATCTCCCACTCAATCTTGCATCCAAATGCTTCTTCATGTGTTCTTCAAGTCTTCATCATCTTCATCATTTTACAAAATATATCCTAATACATTTTGTCTAGAAAATGAAAATACATCCTAATCTATTTTACATACCAAATATAAAATAAATTACATAACCAAATGAATATTATTACAAACCACTTGAATAAATATTATTACAAACCATAAGAATGAATTAAATCAACCAAACATACATGCAACCATACACAAGGTCAAGGCTAAGATTGTGAACAACATGCAACCAAAATTTGAACCAAATAAAGAGTCCAAAACCCATTTTGGGACTCCTATAATTCGGCCCAAAAATCATACCCACCCAAAACCATAAATTTTTGCATTTTACAATCATGCATGTACATAAAATGCAAAGTTATGGTGAGTTCAAAAACATCTCGAAGCATATTTCAACAACTTCGGCTCTAGATACCATTGTTGGGTTTTAACAAGTTTCATAATACTTAGGACATTTTAAGAAACAAATTAAGCGGAAGCATGTAAGTATTACCATTTAGAACTTGTAAACCTTTAACCAATTAAAGTTAAAACCCAATTAGGATCAAGTTATGAAACAT
This sequence comes from Rutidosis leptorrhynchoides, assembly GCF_046630445.1. NCBI lineage: Eukaryota > Viridiplantae > Streptophyta > Magnoliopsida > Asterales > Asteraceae > Rutidosis > Rutidosis leptorrhynchoides. The sequence continues at coordinate 292,651,902 of NC_092338.1, forward strand.
GCTTACAAACTACAAGCAAATAAAGAGATTATACCTCCTACTAGCTTGTTGATAGATGATGATGAAGATGATGATGAATGGAGCTCCAAAACTATGAAACCTCAAGTAGTTATACCCCAAACTTGTGCACCAACACCCTAGCTTTTGGTTAGGATTTATTTTTACTTGAAATTAACTTGCAAAATTCAAATTATGAACCTCTTTTGACCACCAAACCCCACGGCACCAGCAGCTGAGTTTTAAGAGAGTTATGCAGTTTTTTTTCAAGTATTTTGACTTGTTTCACTTGAGAGAATAAGTGCTATACTTGGTAGAAGTGTTAAGCATGCTTATGAGGAGTTGTGAAGTATTAAAAGTAACAAAAACAAGCATGTGAGCCCTTCCTTGGAGTCCTAAAATCTGCCACATATTTGTTTAATAATAATACATGTAAGTTTATAAAAGTTTATAAACTTATTATAAACTTATGTATTATTTTGTTACTTATATATTTTATAAAACCTTTTATAAAATATAACACAATATAATCATTTAAACCCATAAACAATTATATATAAATTATCCAAATAATTTATCTCAAGTGATAATATTTTAGAAACCCGATTTTCTAAAATCCAAGTGTCGCGTATTTGCTTAATGATCCAATCGTTAAGATCAAATACGTATGAGGTGTCGGTAAGTTTGTTATTGGGTATGACCCGACTTGGATCATATCATATTAGCCACATTAATTTAATATGTCTCTCGGGCATACGAAATACCTTCAATATAGTTTTTACAAGTTTTAACGTTCGTGAATCGCCGGTCAACTTGGGTGGTCAATTGTCTATATGAAACCTATTTCGATTAATCAAGTCTTAACAAGTTTGATTACTTAACATGTTGGAAACATTTAATCATGTAAATATCAATTTCATTTAATATATAAAAATATGGAAAAGTTCGGGTCACTACTTACTGTATGACCCAAGCCTATTGCATGTTCTTGTCTTATTGTTGTCCTAGGTCTTAGTCATATCAACTGTTTAGGTATTCATTAGGTTTCTATCTGCTTTACTATCAGTATGTTAACTGTAATGATGTATAATGTTTGATTTGTTGTGATCTCATTAGTATGATGGAATGGTTGTTAGTTTTCATCTAAGGTTTTGCCAACTTAAACCGACGGATTCCTTCCATTTGTGATCAGTGTTCAATTAACACGGCACGTTGTTATTCAGTTACCTAAACTGATAACGAGGTTTAGGATTAGAGCTTAACTCACTAATAAACCTAGTACTCTACTGAGGATAACCTTCGAGGTATTGTTACACTTCAGTTATACGACCAAGTGACATACTTCTCACTGCTTAAAGAGAACTCTGAGAGTTCAGAGACAAGTAGGTCTGTGTAATTGGCTCATCCAACCAGATCTACATCATTCCAAGCATAGTCTTAGCATAAGCATAATTACCTTTCCCTAACCCAACTCTGATATCTTGGTCAACATTTCTCTGATCTGCATAATCCGGATATCCTTCCACTTTATTTACTTTTTCGCATTTAGGACCTTTAGCTAAAATTAACTACTATCTTTTATCTAGGTAATTTAACTAAAAGATAGTTATCCCCTTGATCTTCAATTCGTTAATCAGCATAAAATTCAACACTAGGATAACTTACATCTTCTACACTTTAGAAAGTAAAAGTAAATTTAGGCCCCGCAAAATATAAATTAAACGAAAATCACTGCATGCTATACCGAATCTGACGCCCTGCGACCTAATGACACCGCACGAATAAAACCGTCCGTTTTGGCTATATCAGAAAGAGACTTCTTCTTTGGCGCCGCTGCCAGGGATCTCGAATATTTTGATAGAGAAAGATTTTAAACAGACAAAGTATTGTTTGGTGGTGTCTAAGAAAGACAATTATAAACGGACTTGGTTATTAGATTTTCCGAACAGTCTCCAATTATATTGGAACCAAAAGGATCCTGCCTCTCCGTAGTTAGCCTGGCCACCTCGATATGAGTAATCTGTGAGAAGTCCTATTAGTTAAGATATCCGATCTGGTTAGCGTCCGAATTTCAAGAATAATAGTTTTTATTAAATTATCGATCCTTTTAGTAAATTAACATTTTCTAAAAGTTACTTTTAAGTCTTTTTAAACAGAAAATCTAAACAAAAAATGGAACAACAAGACACCCTTGCTTCTATGCATAAGTCATGCTTAGAGGAAAGAGGAGGACCAATCACCTTAGGAACCGAAGGAATTCCTGAAATCAGTTCACACATGATTAAACTAGTCAGTATGATCTGTAAATTTCAAGGATTACCGACTGACGATCCTAACTTTCATATAAACAAATTTATCAGTCTAGTTGACTCTTTTAAGAAAGAATCAAACGAGAAAAATATTTTAAAACTTCATCTTTTTCAATATTCACTTTTTGTACACGCTTCAGCATGGTTTGACGCACTTAACCCGAATTCGATCCATACATGGGAGGATTTAGCCACTAAATTTCTAAACAAATTTTATCCACCCTCCCTGCAAACCTGTTTAAGGAATGACATCACTAACTTTTCTCAAAAAGAAAATGAGTCATTGTGTCTATCATGGAATAGAGTAAAAATGATGCTTAAAAGATGTCTGAATCATTCGTTAAGCCGGGCAGACATAATCAGTACGCTTTACAATGGTTTGACCAAGGATGATAAGTCTCTCCTAGACATGGCCTTGCAAGGCAATTTCATGTCTCGAACAGCAGATGAAGCATGGGATCTCTTGGACACAATAGATGCACAACAGGAAGATTGGAACAATGAAGCTGCTGAGAAGGATGACGTCTTCGCTCATACGGTAAAAATGCTGGAAACCAGGTTACAAGATCTCACCCTCACTCTTCAAAGTTTACCAATTCCTAAGAACCCTGATGCTACTAGAACCAATCTAAGGTATCCTTACCCTAGATGGGCACACAAACAACAAAATAGCTCGGATCATAATATAATTTTCCCATTGCACAAACCTACTCTCCACTCTAAGGAAATTTTAGCTGAATTTATGAAAAAGCAATATATGATAAACCTTCAAGTCATAGAATGCCAGAATAAATTTGATACTTTGATAAAGACTTTTGAAGAATTAATCACTAATTTTCAGCTTACGCTTAAACGATTAATCGCTAAAATTGATATAGAGTGTAGTGAGTTTGATGCCCTAGTAATTACTAGAGGAGGGAAGGAAACAACTATTAATATACCCATACAAGATTTTTCCGATAAGGAACCTGTGCCAATTAACCCAGTTGTCAATCCACCGAAACCAATCTCTCCTAAGGCCCCGGAGATTATTCCGCGCGCCCGCATACCTTTCCCATGTAGGCATAGGAAGGAAAAACAAGAAGCGTAATTTGCTAAGTATTGGGATATTATTAAGAATTTGCATTTGAATGTACGTCTAGTTGATGCTTTAGTTGAGATGCAAAACTGCGCTAAATTTTTCAAAGAACTGCTTTCAAACAAAGAGAGATTAAGAGAGATAGTTAGCTTGCCCTTAAGTGAAGAATGCTCGTTAGTGTTACATCATGGAATTCCCCCTAAGTTAGGAGATATAGGAAGATTTACAGTACCTTGCTACTTGCAAGATGTCCAAATTAGCAATGCGTTAGCAGACTTAGGAGCCAGTGTAAACCTAATGCCCTATTCATTATTCAAGAAGCTAGGATTAAATGACTTAAGGCCAACCAGAATGACTATCCAACTCGCGGACAGATCAGTTAAGATTCCTCAGAGAATAGCTGAAGATGTCCTAGTTAGAGTGGATAAGTTCACGTTTCCCGTTGACTTCATCATTATGGATATTGAGGAAGACACGAAGGTCCCACTCATTCTTGGCAGACCATTCCTGAATACTGCCAAGGCCGTAATTGGCGTTCACGAGAAATCTCTGAAATTAAGGGTTGGAGGAGAAGAAATCACATTCAATGTTGATCGCCTCATGAACCATCCTAAGGAAGAATATGTGAATCTCTCTGATTCTTTTCAAGAACTCATCAACAAATACCTGGAAGAGACTATGGCTATATGCTGTCAAGATCAAATTTTTAAGGATCTGTTCTTTACACCTCCTGAAGGAAATCTCAACAACCATTCTGCCATAGACCTTAGTCAACACATATCTCCCCTCTCTGAAAGTAACTTTCTTGGCAACACTATTCAAATAGCACCACTAGGACAAGGCATTCCTCTATCTCTATTAAGGAGGAGACCGAATGAAGAAACAGATTTTATTCTGGTATATCAGAAACCCCAGTCAAGGGAAGACTGTGAGGAGTTTCCCGAGCCTACCTTCGAAACTAAGGAAGACGTTTCTGAAGAGGAAGCATTAAGAAGGATAATTTCCAGAAATGAAGAACAGATAGCATCAGTGACCGCTACTAAAGAATCAAAATTCCAGGAGAGGTACGACTCGTTAGACTGAAAGGAAATAGCTAGGATGAAGCCATCTATCGAGGAGCCTCCGGAGTTGGAATTGAAGAAGTTACCCGACAATCTGGAGTATGCATTCTTAGAAGGAGAATCACAACTCCCTGTGATCATATCGAAAGACCTTACGCCACAAGAGAAGGCGAAATTGATTCGAGTTTTGAAATCACATAAGAAGGCAATTGCGTGGAAGATCTCTGACATTAAAGGGATCAGCCCCAACTATTGCACCCACAAGATCTTCATGGAAGATGATTTCAAACCTTCAGTTCAGAGGCAAAGAAGGGTCAACCCTATGATTCAAGAAGTCGTCAAGAAAGAAGTAATCAAACTTCTGGACGCCGATCTGATATATCCCATCTCTGATTCACCATGGGTCAGTCCTGTTCAAGTGGTACCCAAAAAGGGAGGGACGACCGTAATTCAAAATGAGAATAATGAGCTTATTCCAACATGGAAAGTCACCGGTTGGAGGGTTTGCATAGACTATCGTAAACTAAATGATGCAACCTGAAAGGATCATTTTCCATTACCTTTTATCGATCAAATGTTGGAACGTCTATCAGGAAATGAATTCTACTGTTTCCTTGACGGTTTTTCTGGCTACTTTCAAATTCCCCTCGATCCAAAGGACCAAGAGAAAACAACCTTCACCTGTCCTTATGGAACATTTTCCTATCGACGCATGCCCTTTGGGTTATGCAATGCACCGGCTACATTTCAGCGATGCATGGTGGCAATATTCCACGACATGATTGAACGTTGTATGGAAGTCTTCATGGACGACTTCTCTGTCTTTGGTAGTACCTTTGATTTGTGCCTTTCAAACCTTGATAAGATGCTCACCCAGTGTGAAGAGTCAAATTTAGTTCTGAATTGGGAAAAATGTCACTTCATGGTAAAAGAAGGGATAATTTTAGGACATAAGATTTCAAAAGCAAGAATAGAAGTTTATAAGGCTAAGATTGAGACCATTACTAAACTTCCAGAACCTACCACAGTAAGACCGGTTAGGAGTTTCCTAGGACACGCCGGTTTTTACCGACGTTTCATTAAGGATTTTTCAAAGGTCACACGACCTCTCACTCACCTCCTAGGAAAGAAAGTCCCGTTTGTCTTCGATAAAGAATGTCGAAAAGCATTCAACTATCTGAAAGAGCAGCTAACACATGCACCCATCATAATAGCTCCTGATTAGAGTCTACCCTTCAAAATCATGTGTGATGCTAGTGATTTCGCAGTTGGATATGTGCTTGGACAACGGGTATATAAACACTTTCATCCAATCTATTACGCAAGTAAAACCTTAACCGGAGCTCAAGAGAATTACACTACCACGAAAAAGGAGCTGCTAGCCGTAGTGTTCGCCTTCGACAAATTTCGTCCCTATCTCATTCTGTCCAAAACTATAGTCTATACAGATCATTCAGCTCTCAAATATCTATTCACAAAGCAAGACGCGAAGCCAAGACTCCTACGATGGATCTTACTCCTTCAGGAATTTGATATTGAGATTAAAGATAATAAAGGAGCAGAGAACGTCGCAGCAGATCATCTTAGTCGTTTGGAGAACCCAGCGATGGAAAAACTTGCTGAACAAGATATCAGAGATAAATTTCTGGAGGAACAGCTTATGAGTTTAGGACAAACTCACATAGGATCACAATTTACTGACACTCCTTGGTATGCCGACATGGCCAACTACCTAGTTGCCGGAGTAGTACAAAAAGGAATGAGTACCTCCCGAAGAAGGAAGTTCTTCAGGGATGCCAAGTACTACTACTAGGAAGATCCTTACCTGTTTAGAATTTGCCCTGATCAGATAATCAGGAGGTGCGTCAATGAAAAAAAAGCAGCAGGGATTCTTCACCAATGTCACCATGGGCCAACTGGAGGTCATCATGGAGCAAATTTAACCGCGAGAAAAGTCTACGAATTAGGATTCTACTGGCCGTCTATATTTCGAGATGCGCAAGAGCTTGTAAAGCGTTGCGACGCATGCCAAAGGTAAGGTATTATCTCTATGAAGAATGAGATGCCTCGGACTAATATCCAAGCTTGCGAGATCTTAGATATATAGGAATTAGACTTCATGGGCCCATTCCCAAAGTCTAACTGGAAAGAATATGTCCTCGTAGAAGTAGATTACATCTCCAGATGGGTCGAAGCCCAAGCATTTCCGACTAATGATGCCAAAGTCGTCACCAATTTCCCGAAGAGACTCTTCAGCAGATTTGGAGCTCCTCATGCGATAATTAGTGATAGAGGCACACACTTCTATAATACTCAGTTTATGAAGGTGATGCAACAATACGGAGTTACCCACAAAATGTCCACTGCCTATCATCCGCAGACCAACGGACAAGCAGAGGTCACGAACAGAACACTCAAAAGAATCTTAGAACGGACTATCAGCCATCATGGAAATAAATGGGCCGAGAAGCTAGATGATGCTCTGTGGGCATTCCAGACTGCCTACAAGAATCCTCTAGGAACTACACCCTACCGCATGATCTATGGAAAAGCTTGTCACCTTCCGCTGAAACTTGAATATAAAGCACTCTGGGCACTGAAGACCTGCAACCTCGATCCCTTAGTTACCGGAAGACATAGGAAAATGCAAATGAACGAACTCGCCGAAATGAGAGACCAAGCTTATGAAACGTCATATATCTACAAGGAACGAACGAAGCTTACGCATGATGCAAAACTGATTCCTACAAAGTTCGCCCCTGGAGATAAAGTTCTTTTCTTCAATTCTCGGTTTAAGAAGTTCGCGGGAAAATTTAGATCAAGATGGAGTGGCCCATACAAAGTTATACACGCTTTTCCTCACGGAGCCATGGAATTGGAAGGACCTACTGGTAACTTCAAAGTTAATGGCCACCGGTTAAAAGCTTATCTAGAAGACCACGATAAGGAGGAGCACATTTTCTCCTTTGATCCATTCTGAAGATCTGACAAAGAAAAGTCGAGCTGTAACGACTTGATAAACAAAGCGCTCTTGGGAGGCACCCCTTACTTATCCTTTTTATTACTTATTATTTTTCAATTATTTTCAGTCTTAAGATATTATCTCTATGTACTAACAACTAAGCGCCATACTTGCGCTTAGTACTTATAAAGTTTGTTGAATGTGTTTAGGCGGAATGCCAAGCTCAGGAGCTTCAGTTTACATTCCCGTTCACAGGAGGAGGACTCCTGTAGTTTTCTCATCCGGAAGCAGTGCTGATCAGAACAGGCCATCAACAAGGCAACTAGGCCCAAGGAGATTGATATTGGAGAGCGTTGAGGAGGATATCGGCACAGCACCGCCAGCTCCTCCCGTTCGACGATCTAGACGTTTATCTAGGAGACCAGCCGAGCACACACAGTTGCCAGATACGGATGAGCCAAAGATAGTGATACACTACGGAGCCACTTTGAGTGACCCTGATGTTGCATGGGCACTACTCAGAGATCAGCAGAGACTCTACAAAGCTTTGAGAGCATACCTCCAGTACGAGGGGATGCCGCACAGTACTATGGGCCCATCTTCATTTAGGCTAGCGCGCCGTGTTCAGATGACACGACGAGCTACGCCCAGCCATTCCACACAGGCCTTAGTTCACTCAGTTCACTCAGCTGCCATGCCTGTACATGCTACTCTAGTTCCCATCACGCCGCCTGCTCCAGTCACCAAGCCAGTTTCAGTCACTGAGTTACTAGAGGGTTGTCATCTAGTCACTATTCCCATTTCAGTGGAGCCACTAATGGCCCAGGCATTAGAGATCACTGGGAGCATACCTGACGAGGAGCCTTTCCCATACTTATCCCACCTGGAGCTGCCATCAGACTTATGTCTGGATTCACTACTAGGCCCTGAGTTGGATATAGGGCAACCTCTCGACTACATACCGAGCCTAGAGGATGATGATGATGAGATCTGCAGATATTTCGCAACGCCGACACAGCATTGACCAGGATAGTATCCCATAGTCTACTTTATCTTTATTTTATCTTTTAGTTTTTATCTTTTTAAAAGCATTGTACTGAAAAATTATATATAGTGAAAATGTTGCCTTTTTCTTTTTGTTCTTCATGCAGAAATATTATCAAAAGAGACTGGTCACTGGGAGATTGACCGTAGGAAGGCCCAACACTAAGAAAGTAACACGACCATAGGGAAGTAATCCTTCCTTAAACCTATTTCAATTATAACACACTAAAACCTCTAAGTGTGGGGTAACCCCCGCAACTAACTTAGAATTTTAGAAGTCAATGTCCTTAATTTATAAAGTATTAAAATATTCTTTCTAGAGAACATTAGGGACAATGTTCTTCTAAGTGTGGGGTAATGGGTAAGGTTTTTAAAGGTCGAAGTTTTAAAGTCAAGTAACCATAAAACACCAAGTTTTGAAAAATTCTTTTGTCCAAAAGTAATTAAGCAATGGATATTGGGTAATTTTGAAAAATTCTTACTTTGTTTTTGCCAAAAAGATCTAATAAAATTGCTAGAAATTGGTTTTTGGAACATTTATTAGAACGAAACGATTAAGCTGAAACTTATGTTTTGTGTCAAAAGATTTCTTTTAAGAAAATATGAAAAAGGCTACGCATGATCAAGCACGACCCCTACCTCTAAAAAGTGAGGAATATTGGACCCAAAGTATCTGTATGACCCATCAAATCTACAGTACTTTGTTATTTCAATTGATGAGCGTGCCGGTGTACGGTTCAAGTTAGAACTTGGTTCAGACATACGTTTCAAGACCAATGGTTAGTGAGCGCCATACGTGGTGCAAATGCGATACTCCTTCCGAAATCATTCTAAATAGAGAAGACAAAAAGCCCTCCGTTTCCGTTTCCACTCCACGCAATTTAAACCGACCAACTCACATAAAGAGTTGATGAATCAGAAATATTCACCCAAAATTCACCCCCAAAATACACCATTTACCATTCACTTCCCTTTCCATTCACCAAAAGATCTAGAGATTAATGAAGAGATAGATCGATCAAATTCGCTTCAAAAGCACTTGTTGTAAGATTCCGAACCCCTGATTGTTTTTGATAGATCGAAGACCTATTTTCAGTGGATTATCACTTCCTCTCTGGGCACCAGGAATGAAAGACAAAAGTCATGAAGAAAGGGTATGCCGAAAAAAAAAGATGAAAGAGCAAAGTCTCTAAATAAGGCAAAAAGAAACCCAAGGAGATGCCCTGAAGAAGAAAGCTGGAAGAGCAAAAGAAAAATCTAGACAAAGCCTTAGCAAAATCCGCCTCTTCCAAAGAAAACCTTTACGGGAATTCTCAACCATTATCTATCCCAAAATGGATACTCTGAAGAATCAAAGTCTATCAATTCTCTCAGAAATCAAGAGATCTAGATCTCTTTCACCAAATTCATAAATTTCCAACCAAACCCTATAACCCGTCTTCCTCTTGAAAGAATGCCTAGGAAGAAGATCAGTGCCGTCCTTACTTAACCGGTGGAGATATCGATGCTTTACCAAGCCTATGATGAGAACTGTTACACAACTGGCTTCTGAGCGACAATACAATTAGAATAGGACACCCTAAACACTTGAGTGATATGAGTGATCCGCTAGTGAGGAGCCTGATCATGTATACTCTACATCCGAGAGTTGGAAAGTACGCCTTTTCCACTATGGACGAAATAGAAATCTTTTAACCGAATCATCGAAGCTCGAAACTTTTTCTAATACTTTTGAAAAATGTGCCGACTTCTGATAAAGGCATAATAAAAAGATCTACGGGTAGGGCAGGGGAGAATCTATTAGAAAGATCCTTATATTCCCGCTTTCTTGCTTGAGGACAAGCAAAGCTAAGTGTGGGGTATTTGATATCAAGCAAAAAGTCACGTTTTTACCCCCTAAATTGAGCCCCAAAACAATAAAGATTAAAACTTTGTCGGCAAAATTATTGCTTTTTCGGTTGATTTTGTAGATCAAGTAATTACAAAGGCAATGCAAAAAGAATCAAGTAAAACGAAACTAAAACGAAGAATCTAGAGCGAAAACGGTGAAAGACAAGAAATCAAGTTACGATCCAGTGAACCAGACTGACCAGCACCAAAAACGGCTTGCCAAATGGCCTGCCAATACGGCCTGCCAGTATGGAAATGGCCTGCCAGATACGGCTCACCAAACGGGCTGCCAAACGGCCTGCCAGTCAAACGGCCTACCAAATACAGGCTACCAAACGGCCTGCCATACGGCCTGCCAGCCGTATTTTGGCAAAAACCAAGTCTATTTAAAGGGCCTTCTCCATCCATTCCAAGACACACTCAACTTGAAATTCAATTTATATTTTCAATCTTTTAGTTAGTTTTTAGTAGTAGTTAGTGTGACGACCCGAAAATTTTTGACCAAATTTAAACTTTAATCCTTATATGTTTCCGACACGATAAGCAAAGTCTGTAATGTCAAGTAATAAAGTTTGTAAACTATATTCATAATATCATTTGACCATTGACTATTCCCGACGATTCACGAACAATTATGTGTAAGTAAAAATGTATATATTATATAAATATTGTGATGCCCCGTACAAAACCATCGTGTACGAATCATCAACAACAAGATCATTACAAGGTTAAGTACTATATGCATTTTCGAAAAGAGTTTGCATTCATTAATAAAGTGATGTCTAAACCAACATCGAATGTTTTACAATCCAAAAGCATGCTTCACTAAGTAGAAGCAAATAATAAGTGTATGTGACCACAACGGTCGTTACAAGTCATAGTTCAAAAGTACGAATGGTTGAATGCAAAATAAAGTAGTTCATGCGATAGCAACTCTAAGCAGCGGGTGTCTACAGCACGACTAGTACACAGCGGAAGCTAACCTCAAGCACCTGAGAAAAACATGCTTAAAAACTTCAACACAAAGGTTGGTGAGCTATAGTTTAAGTATAACAGTAAGTAAGGTAGGCCACGAGATTTTAGTGCTACAAAGAGCGTTTCAAAACAGTATGATAAAGTATATGTTAACCGTGGGCACTTGGTAACTAACTTAACGTTTATACCCCCTGAAAGTACACTTGGCAAGTGCGTATGTTTACGAAGTATTAAACACCCGTTAAATACTAGCGCTACTAGCCCGAGTGGGGATGTCAAACCCTATGGATCCATATCTAAGATTCGCGTTCACCGGTTCAAAAACCAATGACTAAACGTTACCGAGCTAAAGGGAATGTTTATGCCGTTGTATAACCCACACATATATAAAGTTTAAGTACTCGTGCCTAGTATGTAAAACATAAAATCCGCATGTATTCTCAGTTCCCAAAATAAGTTAAAGTAAAAAGGGAATGCTATAACTCACAATGATAATGTAGTCGTAAAGTCGGTTCAGAAAAGGTTTGCAAGTAATCGGTCCGAAGGTCCTCAACCTAAGTCAAATAGTACTAAGTCAGTAAATCATCTTAATAGGTTTAAAAGTATGTAAATAAGGTCTTAAGGGTCATCATCATTCATCATCAAACAAATGGCGTAAAGTAGGTTTCGTTTATGAAAGTAGTTTAAAACAAAGGCTGATTTCGATCAGTCACCACGGCCTCTACCCTTACTGAATTAAGGTGAGACCAGTAGCCATTGCTCCGTATATGAGTCCTTTAAGTGTGGTAAAATTTACAGAAGGAAACTCGTCTTCGTTTGACCGTGGCGACGGTCTAAGTGCGAGTAGGTCAGAAATTTCTGCACAACGTTAAAGGACATAGTGACGATCGGAGGGCCATAAATCCTAATACGTAACTCGGATTAAGACGAGTCTTATATGAAAAGTTGTCTACTCGAAAAGATCTATTTGAAAATAATAATCACAACAGCCCAGGTCTACTGGTCTGTTACAGAAACAGCAGAACAGTAGGCAGAGAACAGTAAGCAGAAAAATAATGGGTTCCAGTGGGTTTGGTGTTTGATGTTCATCATGGTTCTCATCCTTGATGCCTATAGCTTCAAGTGTACAACTTATTGATGTGTTTACATCATATTTACCAAGTTTTGACCATCATAACCCTTGTGCAAGTCCAAGACATGTAGCTCAACTTCACTTAAGAGTTGTAAGTGTTTTGATGAACCAAAGTTACATCAAAGTCTTAGATCTAACACATACATGAACTTTAAAACTAATAATAAGTTACAAACTTGAAAGTAAACTAACTAATCAAGATCTTAAGATGTAGAACATAGTTCTTAGTTAGATCTTGAAGATCCAAGACCCAAAAGTCTAGATCAAGCATAAGTATACAAAGTTATATTTAAAGAAAACTTATTTACATGTTCTTGAACTTTTAAGTTAACTTTTAGTTCCAAGAGATATGAGATCAAGACTAACTTGTAGTACTTGACCAACAACAACCAAAATCATAAAATTAAAGTGCAAGTAAAAACTAAATAAACAAGTAATTAGTTCATGGTTTGTTCATACTTTAAAGATTCAAACCAAAGTTTGATCTTTAAGAAAGTAAACTTTAAAGTTTACTAACATGACTTACAAGTATGAGTTTATCAACACATGAACATTAATCTTTTAAAAATAACAAATGTAGAACATAACTAGAAAGTATATGTTCTTGTTGTTCTTGTTTTAACAAGATAAAATGAAGAATCAAACTAACAAGTTTGATTCTTGGAAGCTAGTAAGTAAGTAACAACAACAAAGTAAGTAAGTAATAATAACAAACAAGTAATCAAACAACAGGTAACAAAAGATGATGATGATGATTATGGGGTGATATGTCACGGTTTTAGCAAGAAGAAAAAGAGGAAAAGAAGTTCAAGTTACTTACAAGATTAGAGAGAAAAAGGAGAGAAAAGTTGAGAGGAAACAAGTGTGTGAAAAGTGAAGTGAATTAATGAATCATGTAGTAAGAAAACTTGAAAGAAAAACCCTCCTTGATGTACCCTAGGCCACGGCCAGCAGAAATCAAAGGGAAAGGGGAGAAATCCCTTGGTCATTAGCATGTAAAAGTTACAAAAGATGGATAATAAGGGTGCATGCATGGGGATTAAGTGCAAACTAGATTCCTATGTGACTTAACTAACTAGTTGCAACTTAAATGACACTTACACATGAAAGACATGGGCTAGTGAATCCAATAAGGTGTAGGGTGGGCTTATAAGTTGTAACGACCCGTCCTTATCCACCTGGACGAAGTCATTAACATTTGGTCCCATTGCGATGATCGACTCCAAGTAATGTCCTTAAAATGAGCAAATGCACAGCGGAAGACTTAATTCGTACCTGAGAATAAACATGCTTAAAAGTGTCAACCAAAAGGTTGGTGAGTTCATAGGTTTATCATAACAATCATTTCAATATATTAATAGACCACAAGATTTCATAATCATAAACATAATACACTCGCAAGTGTATGTAAAGCATTCTAAGTGGTTGAGCACTTGGTAACCATACTTAACATTTAATCAACGTCGCATATTCCCTTTATTATGAAATCTCACTACACCGTACCAAGTGTAGTCATGAAACGAAGTACTGTGCAACCGTTGAATACTGGTCGTCCAGTCCGGTTGGGGTTGTCAGGCCCGATAGATCTATCAACAGGATTCGCGTTTACAATACCCATGTAAATAGTAGTTACCAAGCTACAGGGAAATATGCCAGTGGTACAACTCAACGTAGAATATATATTTTTAAGTACTTGTGTCTATTTCGTAAACATTTATAAAGGCAGCGCATGTATTCTCAGCCCAAAAATATATATTGCGAAAGCAATTAAAAAGAGAGCAAATGAAACTCACCATACTGTATTTTGTAGTAAAAATACATATGACGTCATTTAACAAGTGTAGGGTTGACCTCGGATTCAAGAACCTATATCATTTATTTATATATTAACACATATAATGGTAATCGAACACATATATATTATTAGTGATTTAATTGTTATTTTAATTAGGTTTTTCATTAATAACCTTATTAATTATATTTATTAATATTTATTATAAAAGTATTAATATAGTTATGTTATGTGTAGTAAATATAGTGTTATATAACTAATAGTTATTTTACAAAATAATATTGATAATAATAATAAATAAAAGTTGTTTGATTTTACAATAATAATAATAATATTAGTTATCATGATAATAATATTGATAATATAAAAATAATAATATTAATGTTAAAATAATAATAATGATAGTAATAATAATAATAATAATATTAATAATAATGATAATAATAATAATAATAATAATAATAATAATAACAATAATAAAAATAATAATAATAATAACATTTACTAATACTTAATAATAATAATAATAATAATAATAATAATAATAATAATAATAATAATAATAATAATAATAATAATAATAATAATAATAATAATGACAATAATAACAATACTAATAATAAAAATAAAAGAGTATACCCTTTAAAAGCTTCTTTAAAAAGAATTGACCCAGACAAGGCTTGAACTCGAGACCTCTCGATTAAGAACATCTTGCCAAACCATTGAACCCTGGCTTACCTTATGTTTTAATATACCCAATAAATTCTCTTAGCCTATAGTTCGGCCCATATGTATTTCGGCCCAACAGAATTTCCATATACCCAACAGCTTCTATTGATAAAAAAAAATATATTGTAGTGGCCTGGGTTCGAACTCAGGACCTCTCGGTTAAACACAAACACACTAAACCACTGAACCACTTTGATATATCTTGTATTAATTCGCAGGCTTAAATAATTAAACCAAAATACACTGTTATAGCCCAACAAAGAAACTCATTTAACTGTTAATTGGATCCACACCAAACAGCCCAATCTCCTTAAAGATTTAATTAATCCAGCTATTTTATTCGGTTTATTCAACAAAAAAAAAATTTACGGAGTACTTTTCTTGGCCTTGACAGCCGTATCCCACCCACGAGCACAAAGGACCAACTTTTCATAGTTATCGATTATTCTTTATCATCTATCTATTCCTCATATTATAATAATCATCATTAACTTGTTGTTTAGAATAGGAATAAAAGAAGGAAACGCAGCTGTAGTATCGACAAGGCTGCAGTAACAGTAGCGAAGAAAGAAGAAAAGAAAAGTTCAAGTGGGTTTCATCCGAAAACAAAAACAATCGTAGCAGTTGCAAGAAAATAAGGCTGCCGGTGGTTGTTTGAAGTTTGCTAGGTGGTCTCACGGTTGTGATGGTGGTGGATGATAGTTATCATGATGGGTTCAATGTTGGGCAAGAACAGAAACAAGTGACGAGTTTGTGGGTGAGGTTCTTGGTGGTGGTTGTAATGGTGAAGGTGGTGGTGCTTCAATGGTTTTCTCGGTGGTGGTTTGGTTGTGGATTACGGTTACAGGAATAGAAATAGGTGGTAATCGGTGGTACATCAAACAACAACCAAGATGGGTCTTGATGGGTTGTTGAAGGTGGTTTGGGTCTTGATGCTCGAATTAGTATGACGATGATAGCTACGGTTGGTGTTCAGTTTAGTACCACAATAAATAACAAATTGGTTTTTGGTTTAACCCGAACAGACAAGCATTGAAGGTGGTCGATGGTGGATCAAGAATGGTGGTTAGGGTTCATGATAGAAAACATAAGCAACGAGCATTGTTTGTGTGATGGTGAGGTGAATCATACTGGAAATAAAAGAGATAAATAGAGAGAAAGGAAAAAGAGAGATAGAGAGGGTTAACATGGGTCTTGTGATTACATATCTCCCTTATATCTATATGACGTATATATTAAAGAAAAGAGATAGTGGAGGTTCCCAGCTCATCACTCTTGTAGACATGAATTCACGAGAAATCACGAGAAAGAAGGAAAAGAAAAAGACAGCTGATTATGATAGGAAACGAATTTTGTAACTATCCGTAGTTATAATTCTTTTTAATTAATATAAATAATTTATAAGTTTATTAATAATAATAATAATAATAATAATAATAATAATAATAATAATAATAATAATAATAATAATAATAATAATAATAATAATAATAATAATAATAATAATAATAATAATAATAATAATAATAATAATAATAATAATAATAATAATAATAATACTAATAATAAAATTAAAGATAAAAGTGATAAAAGTAATGATAATAATAATTTTAAATAAAAATGAAAATTTTTAGTAATCATGTTAATAATGAGAATTTTTAATAATAATAATGATATAACAAATTACATGTGTTAACTTTCATTTATTATATATTGAAAATAGCTAATACTAATTTTAATATTAATAATGAAAGTAATAATAATATTAATAATATTAGTATAACAATTATATTTTAACTTGTAAGTAAGTGTAATATATTGATATTAGATATTATTAATTATGTAATATCCAATAATATATACAATATCATATATTGAGTATTTTACAATATACATATAGTATTAATTATGTATAGAAATCGTATATATTTATATATGGATTCCTTACAACTTAATTATTTTGTATCTTATTTTACATATTAAATTCTAATAACTAAATTTTATTTTATTATTTTAAATTATTATATATACATACATTTATATATATATCTGTTTATGTATTTGTTTGAAACCAATTGTTCGTGATTCGTCGGTAACAGTCAAAGGTCAATTGAATATATGAAACAGTTCAGTATTTTTATTTATTTTATTATATTTTTTTTTTTTTTGAGATTCAACATTACAGACTTTGCTTATCGTGTCGGAATCATATAAAGATTATAGTTTAAATTTGGTCGGAAATTTCCGGGTCGTTACAGTACCTACCTGTTAAAGAAATTTCGTCTCGAAATTTGATCGAGGTCGTCATGGCGAACAATGAGAATGTTTTCATGACACATATGATTTGATAAATAGAGTTTCATCATTATTGATTAATATAGATAAAACGAGTCGATTATGTGAATCGTACGAATGAAGCTATCACAAAAGAGTGAAAAGTTCGTCTTAACTTTTGACGTAGTCATGGTGGATTTCCGGAATTCAAGGAATTTAAGGAAATCTTCTAATCAGAAAGAAAATGTAATAACACGATTTATTAGCAACTATTGAAATTACAGAAGAACAGAAATATGATGGAAATATTTCCGTGATATTCTTAGAAGTTAAGTAGAATGAAAGAGTCGTGTAACATGACACATGATGACGGTAGGGTCTATGAATCATCACGTTCCATTAGAAACTCAACATGACTTACTGTAATATAATCACGTTGGCCAAGTGTAATTATATTATACTAACTCATGTTTCAATTCCCTACACTTCTCCAAAATTCATTCCTAATTTATACTTAGATTTTATAGAAGTTTCCAATATAATGGAATACAGAAAACACGAAGAGGTATATAATTTCGGACGAAAACATTTATGAAAATATCCTCAGAAATATCGAAGATATTTATGATGATATTTTGGAATTTCTAAGTTTGAAGGTTGATGGAAAAAGATTTTTCGCAAGATTTTAATCTTGAATACGGAGCAAGATATTCGTTGAAGGTTTCATCGGATCCAGAATTACCTGAATTCTTTAAATATAAGACTTGGTCCTTGTATTTGTCCTTGGTCTCCTTCATGGTTAGCTCAATCTGTTTTTCAGTACCAAATTTTCTATCGAGCGTTCCTAACACTTCTTTCTTTATCATCAACTCTTGGCCATTAAGACCATCTACAACATGCTGCTTCGTCGGCATTTCCAAAGTTAACGGATCTGGGTCATCGGTTATTAAACCGAGGTGGTTTCAGGAGAATTGTGTTTTTAGATGATTAAACGCTGATGGTAATATGGTGGAATATAAAAGGTTCTCCGGTAACGATGAGGAAAGCCAATCGTATATATCAAAGTTATAATAAGACTTATTCGAATGAAAGGTCGAAGTTGCTCTGTTGGAGCTGTGACAAAATTGGCTACTTTGGAAAGGGATTGCAAAGCGATTTTCGGTAGTAACATCACCAAAGGAGCTAGCGCAGATACGTGTTAAACCTTTACTCAGGTTCCAAGAGTTTTCAGGTGCATAACTATATGCATGAATCTTTTCTTCCGTAGATGTAGTGCGGTTGGTTCATCTTCTCGATTGAGGTGTTTTCAAGAATCATGAAAGATTTGAACGCTGATTGTAATCGTCAAGATACAATTGAGGTTTAAGATGAAATCAAGTGGCAAACTTGAAGAATTGTTTAGTTTCATATGTTATAATCAATAGTTTAATTCTTTTTAATTGTCCAATATTATTAGTCCACAGTCGATAGTCCACAGTTACAGTTCAACAATTCATATATAGTTTAATATATAATATTCGAATTAATTAAAATATATCATGACCCGTATACGTCTCAGACTCAATCACAACTCAAACTATATATATTATTGTAGAATCAACCTCAACCCTGTATAGCTAACTCCCGCATTACTACATATAGAGTGTCTATGGTTATTCCAAATAATATATATAGATGCGTCGATATGATATGTCAAAACCTTGTATACGTGTCCCGATATTTAAAGTGCGTAAAATAAATAACAGAAATTAAATGACGATAAATAAAGTGCGTAAAGTAAATAACAGAAATTAAATGACGATAAATAAAATTGCGAGAATGTAAATTGCGAGAATGTAAATTGCGATAATTAAATTGAGATAAATAAAATGTAACCAGTTAGCTAGGAACAGTTAGCGTGGATTCTTAACAATATTTCAATTAGTTAGTTCGTTTGTTTCTAACAAATTTTACTTTGTCCGATGTTTTCTTCATTATGCCACTTGTTGGATTCTGATAGGTCAAAATCCAAATATGAAATTGAATGAAAATGATTATTCTACGGTGAACGGATACGTATATCGGTGGTGGTAAGTAGGATAGTAAATGATTGTTGAATCAGATTCGAAAAATGTACAATGTAACTTATTAATGTGAAATCTAAATATTCCTCGGATATTACCTACCCGTTAAAATATTTTCATCATTAACAGTTTGTACGAAAGAATTTATAATTACAATCTTTATGAAAATATACTTGCATATATATTTTCTTCAGATGTAATCATGGATTTAATGAGTTAATATGATATTAAGCTCTTATGATTTTCGTTAGAACTAGAATACATAATCTCTAAAACATTAGAGATTACATAAGTGTCAGGTAAATGATATAGAACGATATGTAGAACAAAGATAATCGGTGTAGAACGATACATAGAACGAACATTATGCTCGAGGTACAGAATGAGATGTTGAGGCTTGTGTTGTTGATGGTACAACTGTTGATACTGGTGGTACTGTTGGAGCCGGTGATGCTGCTGAAGCTGGTAAGTTTTGCATCGTATTCTCCAAAGCTACTACTCGGGCACGAAGTTCGTTGACTTCTTCTACTAACCCTGGTTGGTTATTAGTGTGAGGTGGAGGTTGGATATCTCCTCTAGTTCCATTAATGGTAGTCTCAAGACGAAAAATTCTCGCAAAAAGGGTATAAACGGTGTTGCGGACAGGTTCGCCGGTTAGCGGGTCGAGTACTCCAAGATTAGGTGGTAGATTCGGTTCATGATATGGAGTACCTTCTTCCCTTCTCCATAGGGTGAGTATGTTGCGAACCCACCCCCATTTTCTCCAGTAATCACGGTAGTTGATTGGTTGGTGTGCTCCTGTCACGCTGTCTTCGGAGTCCGAGGAACTTGGTCGATTCGTAGAGGCCATCTTACGCGATCTCTGAAAAGATTTTTGGTATGAAGAGTTTAGTGACAGCAATTGATAGTTGAATGGTATTCTCAATGCATCATATGCATATAAATATATATAGTACCAGATTCCCCTAAATTACGGAGAAATTTACGGAAGATATCAGGCAAAGTCTATCGTAATAGATACGCTAAGATATGATTTAGCAGATACGCTAAGATATGAGTTTTGTCTATACACTAATCATGCAGTCAATGCAGTAAGATGTGTCTAGACTAAGAATAACGAGCATGTAATTTCCTAAAGATGATAAGCAGATGATTTCCGACAAAAATGATAAGCAAAACTTTTGACATGCAGACACGGTCGAAGTCCAGATCCACTAATGCATCTAAACAACTATCAGTTAAACACACTAATGCAAGACTTGGTTCACTAAGACCACCGCTCTGATACCACCTGTAACGACCCGTCCTTATCCACCTGGACGAAGTCATTAACATTTGGTCCCATTGCGATGATCGACTCCAAGTAATGTCCTTAAAATGAGCAAATGCACAGCGGAAGACTTAATTCGTACCTGAGAATAAACATGCTTAAAAGTGTCAACCAAAAGGTTGGTGAGTTCATAGGTTTATCATAACAATCATTTCAATATATTAATAGACCACAAGATTTCATAATCATAAACATAATACACTCGCAAGTGTATGTAAAGCATTCTAAGTGGTTGAGCACTTGGTAACCATACTTAACATTTAATCAACGTCGCATATTCCCTTTATTATGAAATCTCACTACACCGTACCAAGTGTAGTCTCGAAACGAAGTACTGTGCAACCGTTGAATACTGGTCGTCCAGTCCGGTTGGGGTTGTCAGGCCCGATAGATCTATCAACAGGATTCGCGTTTACAATACCCATGTAAATAGTAGTTACCAAGCTACAGGGAAATATGCCAGTGGTACAACTCAACGTAGAATATATATTTTTAAGTACTTGTGTCTATTTCGTAAACATTTATAAAAGCAGCGCATGTATTCTCAGCCCAAAAATATATATTGCGAAAGCAATTAAAAAGAGAGCAAATGAAACTCACCATACTGTATTTTGTAGTAAAAATACATATGACGTCATTTAACAAGTGTAGGGTTGACCTCGGATTCAAGAACTTATATCATTTATTTATATATTAACACATATAATGGTAATCGAACACATATATATTATTAGTGATTTAATTGTTATTTTAATTAGATTTTTCATTAATAACCTTATTAATTATATTTATTAATATTTATTATAAAAGTATTAATATAGTTATGTTATGTGTAGTAAATATAGTGTTATATAACTAATAGTTATTTTATAAAATAATATTGATAATAATAATAAATAAAAGTTGTTTGATTTTACAATAATAATAATAATAATAATATTAGTTATCATGATAATAATATTGATAATATAAAAATAATAATATTAATGTTAAAATAATAATAATGATAGTAATAATAATAATATTAATAATAATGATAATAATAATAATAATAATAATAATAATAATAATAATAATAATAACAATAATAAAAATAATAATAATAATAACATTTACTAATACTTAATAATAACAATAATAACAATAATAATAATAATAATAATAATAATAATAATAATAATAATAATAATAATAATAATAACAATAATAACAATACTAATAATAAAAATAAAAGAGTATACCCTTTAAAAGCTTCTTTAAAAAGAATTGACCCAGACAAGGCTTGAACTCGAGACCTCTCGATTAAGAACATCTTGCCAAACCATTGAACCCTGGCTTACCTTATGTTTTAATATACCCAATAAATTCTCTTAGCCTATAGTTCGGCCCATATGTATTTCGGCCCAACAAAATTTCCATATACCCAACAGCTTCTATTGATAAAAAAAAAATATATTGTAGTGGCCTGGGTTCGAACTCAGGACCTCTCGGTTAAACATAAACACACTAAACCACTGAACCACTTTGATATATCTTGTATTAATTCGCAGGCTTAAATAATTAAACCGAAATACACTGATATAGCCCAACAAAGAAACTCATTTAACTGTTAATTGGATCCACACCAAACAGCCCAATCTCCTTAAAGATTTAATTAATCCAGCTATTTTATTCGGTTTATTCAAAAAAAATAATTACGGAGTACTTTTCTTGGCCTTGACAGCCGTATCCCACCCACGAGCACAAAGGAACAACTTTTCATAGTTATCGATTATTCTTTATCATCTATCTATTCCTCATATTATAATAATCATCATTAACTTGTTGTTTAGAATAGGAATAAAAGAAGGAAACACAGCTGTAGTATCGACAAGGCTGCAGTAACAGTAGCGAAGAAAGAAGAAAAGAAAAGTTCAAGTGGGTTTCATCCGAAAACAGAAACAATCGTAGCAGTTGCAAGAAAATAAGGCTGCCGGTGGTTATTTGAAGTTTGCTAGGTGGTCTCACGATTGTGATGGCGGTGGATGATAGTTATCATGATGGGTTCGATGTTGGGCAAGAACAGAAACAAGTGACGAGTTTGTGGGTGAGGTTCTTGGTGGTGGTTGTAATGGTGAAGGTGGTGGTGCTTCAATGGTTTTCTCGGTGGTGGTTTGGTTGTGGATTACGGTTACAGGAATAGAAATAGGTGGTAATCGGTGGTACATCAAACAACAACCAAGATGGGTCTTGATGGGTTGTTGAAGGTGGTTTGGGTCTTGATGCTCGAATTAGTATGACGATGATAGCTACGGTTGGTGTTCAGTTTAGTACCACAATAAATAACAAATGGGTTTTTGGTTTAACCCGAACAGACAAGCGTTGAAGGTGGTCGATGGTGGATCAAGAATGGTGGTTAGGGTTCATGATAGAAAACATAAGCAACGAGCATTGTTTGTGTGATGGTGAGGTGAATCATACTGGAAATAAAAGAGATAAATAGAGAGAAAGGAAAAAGAGAGATAGAGAGGGTTAACATGGGTCTTGTGATTACATATCTCCCTTATATCTATATGACGTATATATTAAAGAAAAGAGATAGTGGAGGTTCCCAGCTCATCACTCTTGTAGACATGAATTCACGAGAAAGAAGGAAAAGAAAAAGACAGCTGATTATGATAGGAAACGAATTTTGTAACTATCCGTAGTTATAATTCTTTTTAATTAATATAAATAATTTATAAGTTTATTAATAATAATAATAATAATAATAATAATAATAATAATAATAATAATAATAATAATAATAATAATAATAATAATAATAATACTAATAATAATAATAATAATAATAATACTAATAATAATAATAATAATAAAATTGAAGATAAAAGTGATAAAAGTAATGATAATAATAATTTTAAATAAAAATGAAAATTTTTAGTAATCATGTTAATAATGAGAATTTTTAATAATAATAATGATATAACAAATTACATGTGTTAACTTTCATTTATTATATATTGAAAATAGCTAATACTAATTTTAATATTAATAATGAAAGTAATAATAATATTAATAATATTAGTATAACAATTATATTTTAACTTGTAAGTAAGTGTAATATATTGATATTAGATATTATTAATTATGTAATATCCAATAATATATATAATATCATATATTGAGTATTTTACAATATACATATAGTATTAATTATGTATAGAAATCGTATATATTTATATATGGATTCCTTACAACTTAATTATTTTGTATCTTATTTTACATATTAAATTCTAATAACTAAATTTTATTTTATTATTTTAAATTATTATATATACATACATTTATATATATATATCTGTTTATGTATTTATTTGAAACCAATTGTTCGTGATTCGTCGGTAACAGTCAAAGGTCAATTGAATATATGAAACAGTTCAGTATTTTTATTTATTTTATTATTATTTTTATTTTTTTTTTAGATTCAACATTACAGACTTTGCTTATCGTGTCGGAATCATATAAAGATTATAGTTTAAATTTGGTCGGAAATTTCCGGGTCGTTACATAAGTCCATATTCAAGAGTCTATTACACTAATCAAACCCCAAGTTCAATAATTAACAAATAAAGTCCAACAAAAGCCCAAGTAGTTAACCAACAAACTTAGTTAATTAAAATGATTAATAAAACTAATCATGAATGTAAATAATATTTGAAAATATTATTCGTGTAAGTTTCGTGTGTCACAAAGACGTTTCGGGCAATTAAAGTCAAGTTCGGGCAATCATGGCAACATGTAAATGTAATAACATACATTCGTTTTATCACACGTATTAATAATAATAATTATTAATAAATAAACGTTAGAAAATCCAGGGTCGTTACATTACCCACCTGTTAAAGAAAATTTCGTCCCGAAATTTAAGCTGAGGTAGATGGAGGAGTCGGGAAAAGGTGAGGATACTTCCGCATCATTTGATCCTCTCGCTCCCAAGTAAACTCATGTCCTCGTTTGGCATTCCATCGCACTCGGACGATCGGAATCTTGTTGCGTTTCAAAGTTTTGATCTCACGATCCATAATTTCAACAGGTTCCTCCACAAAGTGGAGTTTGTCATCAATTGTAATTTCTTCCAGTGGTATGATAAGTTCAGGTGCAGCAAGACACTTCTTCAAGTTTGACACGTGGAAGGTAGGATGAACTGAGCTCAATTGTGTTGGTAGATCCAAACAGTATGCAACGGGTCCAACACGTTCCAAGATTTCAAAAGGACCAATGTATCGTGGGTTCAACTTTCCACGTTTTCCAAAGCGAATCACACCCTTCCAAGGTGCAACCTTCAACATAACACGATCACCAACATTGAATTCAAAGTCTTTACATTTAAGATCAGCATAACTCTTTTGACGATCGCGTGCAGTCTTGAGTCTCTCTTGTATCTGAGCAATCTTCTTCGTTGTTTCATGGACTACCTCGGGTCCAGTGATTTGCTTTTCGCCTATTTCGGCCCAACAAATAGGAGATCGGCACTTACGGCCATACAATGCTTCAAAAGGTGCAGCGTTAATGCTCGAGTGATAACTGTTGTTGTACCAGAATTCGGCGAGTGGCAAATGCCTTTCCCAGGCCTTTCCGAAATCAATGACACATGCACACAACATGTTTTCCAAGGTCTGAATCGTTCGTTCACTTTGCCCGTCAGTCTGAGGATGATAAGCAGTACTCATGTCAAGACGAGTTCCCATGGCTTCTTGTAAAGAACGCCAAAATCTAGAAGCAAAACGGGGGTCGCGATCTGAGATGATCGATAAAGGTACACCATGACGAGATACAACCTCTTTGATGTATAATTGAGCAAGTCTTTCCATTGTATCAGTTTCCTTCATCGCTAGGAAGTGTGCAGATTTGGTGAGGCGGTCAACAATAACCCAAATGGTATCGTATCCGCCACCGTCTTTGGCAGCTTGGTGATAAAATCCATTGTGATCCTTTCCCACTTCCATTGTGGGATCTCCAGCTGTTGAAGTAAACCAGAAGGTCTCTGATGCTCGGCTTTAACCTTCGAGCAAGTCAAACACTTACCAATATAAGTCGCAACGTCCTTCTTAAGATTCGGCCACCAATACTGTTCTTTAAGGTCGTGGTACATCTTGCCCGCTCCAGGGTGAATCGAATATCTCGATTTGTGTGCTTCATCAAGTATCAGGTTTCGTAGATCTCCATAACAAGGTACCCAAATTCTTCCGGCATAACATCGGAGTCCAGACTCCCTAACCTCGAATCGAGAGACAAGTATGTTCAAATGTTCGTGAAATATGTTCTCCTCCTTGAGAGCCTCATCTTGGGCTACTCTGATCTGGCTGTTGAGGTTCAAATGGGTGGTGATGTTCAGAGCCCTAACACGAAGAGGTGCCGTCCTCTCCTTTCGGCTTAAAGCGTCAGCTACAACATTGGCCTTGCCAGGGAGATAACGGAGTTCACAATCGTAGTCGTTGACGTCTCGATCCATCGACGCTGTCTCATATTCAGTTGCTTCTGATCGAAGATGTGCTGGAGACTCTTGTGATCGGTGAAGATAGTACTCTTAGTTCCATACAAATAATGTCTCCACAATTTGAACGGCTCCAAGTTCAAGATCGTGAGTAGTGTAGTTCCGCTCGTGAATCTTCAATTGGTGAGAAGCATAGGCAATAACCTTTGATCGTTGCATCAGTACACAACCAAAACCACTTTTCGATGCATCGCAATAAACAACAAAGTCGTCACTGCCTTCGGGAAGTGATAAGATAGGTGCGGAGGTTAACTTCTTCCTCAAAGTTTGGAATGCTGATTCGTGTGCGGGTTCCCAAATGAACTTCTTGCCCTTGTGAGTCAGCGCGGTCAAACGACGCGCAATCAGAGAGAAACCTTCGATAAACCTTCGATAATAATGAGACCTAGGAACTGGCGAATATGAGTTGGGGTAGTGGAGGTCTCCCACTTGCTGATAGCTTCAATCTTAGCGGGATCAACTTTGATACCCTGGTCGCTCACAACATGACCCAGAAACTGAACTTCCTTCAACCAAAATTCACACTTGGAGAATTTGGCGTAAAGTTGCTCTTGTCTCAAGAGTTCAAGTACTAGTCGGAGGTGTTGCTCATGCTCTTCTTCGCTCTTAGAGTAGATGAGAATATCATCTATGAAGACGATAACAAACTTATCCAAGTACGGCTTGCAGACACGATTCATGAGATCCATAAACACGGCAGGTGCATTGGTTAATCCGAATGGCATCACGAGGAACTCATAATGACCATAACGAGTTCTAAATGCAGTCTTCATCACGTCACTTTCCTTCACCCTCAACTGGTGATAACCAGATCGTAAATCGATCTTTGAGTAAACGCTCGATCCTTGTAGTTGATCAAAAAGATCATCAATTCGTGAAAGAGGATACCGATTCTTGATTGTCAATTTGTTGAGTTCACGGTAGTCGATACACATATGGAAGGATCCATCCTTCTTCTTCACAAACAACACAGGTGCGTCCCAAGGCGAGAAACTTAGTTGAATAAATCCACGGTCAAGTAGTTCTTGTAGTTGGCTTTGTAATTCTTGCATCTCGGAAGGTGCGAGTCTATAAGGTGCGCGAGCTACAGGAGCAGCTCCTGGCACTAAATCAATCTGAAACTCTACGGCTCTCGGCGGTGGTAATCCAAGCAATTCTTCTGGGAAGACATCGGAAAATTCGTTCACAATTCGAACGTCGTTCACGCTCTTCACCTCAGTTTCTACCGCTTTCACATGTGCTAGGATAGCAAAACGTCCCTTCTTCATAATCTTTTGCGCTTTCACGCAACTAATGAGGTTCAGCTTCGAGGTACATCTCTCTCCATAGATAACCAGTGGTTCGCCATCTCCTTGTGGTATGCGAAGTGCTTTATCTCCGCAGATAATATCAGCCTTTATCTTACTTAACCAATCCATACCAACGATCACGTCAAAACTTCCCAGTTTGATAGGTATCAAGTCAATTTTGAAATCTGCACCAGCTATGTTGATAATAGCTCCACGACTAATATGGTCAACCTTTTCAAGTTTTCCATTGGAGACTTCGACAAGCATACTCTCTTTTAACGGGACTAATGACCAATTAATCTTATCTCAAAAATGTCTACATACATAACTTCTATCCGTACCAGTATCAAACAAGACAGAAGCTAAAAGATTGTTGATTTTGAATATACCTGTAACCAAGTCGGGATTCTCGCGTGCATCCCTTGCATTAACGTTGAAAGCTCTAGCGCGGGGTGGTCCGCCATCTTTTCGCTTGTTTGGGCACGCATTTCTGAAATGGCCCGTCTGTCCACATTCGTAGCACTTCTTCGGCCCATTGGTGTTCGGCTTCCCATTCAAAGTGGTGACCTTGCAGTCTTTTCCGATATGCCCAGACCGTTGGCACTTCTCGCAGACAACATTGCAATACCCAGTGTGGTGCTTGTAGCAATGTTTGCATTGTGGTAAGGTTCCTCTGTAGTTCGGGTTGGAGTTGGTGTTGTTGTTGGGGTTAGGGTTTCCACCGTTGTTGTGCCTCTTGGCGGGGGTCTGGTCATAGGTTCTCCCCCTGTTGTTGTTGTTGTTGTTGTTGTTGTTGTTGTTGTTGTTGTTGTTGTTGTTGTTGTTGTGGTTGTTGTGGTTGTTGTGGTTGTTGTCCCATTTCCTCTTTTCGCTACTACCAGCCTCAAACTTAGCCTTCTCCGGCTCATCAATAAGAATCTGATTCATGAGGGTATGCGCCATGCGCATTGCTTCGGGAACATTTGGTGGTTTGGACGAGGTGACGTTTCCCTTGATGCTCTTAGGGAGTCCCCAGAAATACCTTTCCATACGTTTGAATTCTGGGGTGACCATTGTCGGACACATGAGAGCTAGTTCCAAAAATCTCCTGTTGTAACCATCAAGGTCGTTCCCAATGGCCTTTAACTGCATAAATTCGATTTCCATCTTCTGGATTTCGGTTCTCGGACAATACTCATCAATCATAGCAGCCTTGAATTCCTCCCATGGCATAGCATACGCCTCGTCAATGCCTTTCGCTTGAGCTAACGTGTTCCACCACGTTAGCGCACCGTCAGATAGCGTGCAAGATGCAAACTTGGTCTTGTTGTCCTCCGAACAGTTGCTAACTCGGAATACTGATTCAAGTTTCTCGAACCATCTAGTAAGACTAACCGGTCCCTCAGTACCACTGAAGTTATGCGGTTTGCAGCTCTGGAATTCCTTGTAAGTACACCCATTTCGAACGGGTGGGATAACCGGTGGTGGTGGCGGTGGAGCTTGGAGGTTTCTTTCTGCTAGGGCTGCGACTACACGTTCTTGGATCATCTCTTCAATTTGAGCAGCAGTAGGTGTGGATCGACCGTTAGCCATGGTGTTCTATACAAACATTTTGACTCAAGTCAAAATCCAACATTCAATATATAATAATATAGTATATAGTAACCAACATGGAATCAAAACATCACATGTTATTAAATAACGCATCTAGGTACAAATATTACAGAATCATCGTACAGTAATGTAAATAGAACATCGTGCAGGAATTAAATAAACCAAAGTTCCATTCATTAATAATAATAAGTTTCATACATCTGAATAAGTTCGTACAATACATAAGTGAAACATAAAACTACAACTAGATTACATAACGAAATCTAAATACAAAAGTCCTACGGTGAAGGTGGGTGTAGGATGTCCAAAACCTGAGCCATCTTCTCCTCAAGCTCAGCTACCCGAGCTCGGAGGATCTTGAAAGGATCCGAAACTAATCATCCGGACGTTGTCCATATTGATTACAAACGAATTACAATAGTTGATAACATTGCGAGGTACTTGCCCTCTATATGATATATCTTACAAACGTTGCATTTATTCTTAAAAGGCAATCTATAGTTACATCCATAATTGACATATTCGCCTGACATTTCATAATATTCAAATGACCTAAACCGCCATTTACTTAATAATAGTCTCTATGAACTTCAATGACTCGAATGCAACGCCTTATGATATAAGTCCTTAATGGCCTCAAGTAGTATCCTTAGTACGAGATAATGCACAGCGGAAGACTTAATTCATACCTGAGAATAACATGCTTTAAAATGTCAACATAAAGTTGGTGAGATATAGGTTTAATGTCGACAGCGATATAAATATAGACCACAAGATTTCATATATAAACATTTTAATAAAAATATTCTAAGTGGTTGAGCACTTGGTAACCATACTTAACAATTAATCACGTCGCATATTCCCTTTAATATGAAATCTTACTACACTGTACCAAGTGTAGTCACGAAACGAAGTACTGTGCAACCGTTGAATACTGGTCGTCCAGTCCGGTTGGGGTTGTCAGGCCCGATAGATCTATCAACAGGATTCGCGTTTACAATACCGCTGTAAATATTAGTTACCAAGCTACAGGGAAGTATGCCAGTGGTACAACTCAACGTAGAATATATTTTTCAGTTACTTGTGTCCATAACGTAAAACATAAAATACATGTATTCTCATCCCGAAATATTTAGAGTTTAAAAGTGGGACTATATACTCACTTTCGTCTTGAAGATATATATATAATTTGACTTGGTCTCCGGTTGATATCACGAACCTATCCATATATAATATATCAATACCTTTTTTTTTTTAAACAAACGTCACATATATATACTTGTTATACTTTTAATACTTTGAATAATTCCTTAGTCCGTAGTTAGCAGTTCGTTGTTAGTAATTCAATTTTAATGGTTCATATTTAGATGTTTAATAAACCCCCAATGAAATAAATAAAACCCTCATCGTATATGTATTGGTCGAGATTAATCTTGACCCACGGTACCGGTGTTGTCAAATGACGTGTTGCGTACATAAAGTACCGGTGTTGTCAAATAACGTGTTGCGTACAATCATGGGATCTTATGATTAATCTTCTCGTATTGTTTACGGGTGATCCTGAACCATATAAAATTGAATTATGAGTACATATATATAAAATATCATGTTATTTTAGAAAGATGTGATTTTATTTAATTTTTCCCAATTAATCCCGAAGTTAAACAAGTCTTGGATAACCAATTTTGTTTCGGTCATAGTTTCTTCGTTACAAATCCGTTTTCGTTGATTCAACTTGCCATCTCCTTGGATCGAGTCCCTCTTTAAGACTATGAACTGAAAATACCTTGGTTTGTATTCAAAATCACACGGCATAGGTGAAACTTTAGTGAAACTTATGAAGTTAAACATTTTTGTTACAAAAAAATAACACTTAATGACCATTTTTCTAAAAATACTTATACTTTGAATTAAATCATGAAATTTTTATGTGTTATCATATTCATAGTAAAAATTATTTTTCCAGAAAATAAACCTCCAATTCAAAGTTTAAAATGGTTTTTAATTATCCAACCCAAAACAGTCCCCGGTTGCACTCCGACGTCGTAAAAACAGTTTTTAAGATATTATTTGAAAAACCAAGTTATACCTTGTTAAGTTAGCATATATTTAAGTTATATTACAGGTCTTGAAGTATTTTAAAAGTTAAGTTAGAAGGATCTATTTAGTTTGCAAACAAGTTTGAAAACTTTCAAACTATGTTCTTGTTGTTAAAATTGTATACCACAAAATATGATAGCTATATATATATATGAATCGAATAAGGTTATGAACATAGATACTACCTCAATTTCCTTGGACAAGGTTGCTGTAAAAGAGGAGTAAAAAGCTAGAACCAAAAGGGTGATGGAATTGGATGAAAGATTGGAAGTAAGTTTGTGTTCTTGGAAGGATTTCTTGAAGTGTTTTTGTATGGTTTTCTTATGGTGTTTAAGTAAGGTTTTTGAAGCTAAATGATGGGGAAAATGCTTGGAGATGATCAAGTATGAAGTTAAGAGTATTTTGAGAGAGAAATGGAAGTGTAAGTATGAGAAAATGGGGTGAAGAAATGGTGTGCATGCATAAAAACGTTTTTAGGTTATAAAGGAAAAAAAAATACCTAACTTTGTTTTCTTGCTAAATAATTCATGCTACTTGACAAATGGTTGGTTCCACATGTTTCTTAATCATTTAAGGCTGCTAAGGAGCAGATTTTTATTGGTATATACCAATAGTAAATACATCTAGAAGCTGCGTATGATACGGGTACATATACCCTAGGTATACGTATAGAAATCTTTGAGAAAATGGAACGAGGATTCAAATATAGCTATCTTTTGTAAATATACTTATATTGTTTTATGTATTTAAGTCTTTAAAAGTGATTAAATACATTACTTATACGATATATGTATAAACATTATAGGTCATAAGTATTTAAGTCAAATAACGTTACGTATGGTTATCGTTTTGAAAACTTAAGTTAGTAGTTTCAAAATATACTTATAACTTATTGTTATTAATACAAAATGAGATATTAAAACATTCTTAGATCATGTTAAATATGTATATATACATATATATACACAAACGTATAATTATCATATATTGTATAGTTCGTGATATCATCGGTCAAACTAGACGGTCAAACGTTGTGTAAAACTCTTTTCGAAAACATAAGTCTCAACAATTTGGATTGCTTATCATGTTGGTAAGGTTTAATTTATGTAAATATTAATCCTATGAGTATAGAACGATCGAAAAAGTGCGGGTCAACTTTAGGGTTTTTGCTTATCGTGTCGGAACCATATAGAGATTAGAGTTTAAATTTGGTCAGAAATTTCCGGGTCGTTACAGTACCCACCCGTTAAAGAAATTTCGTCCTCGAAATTTGGTAGAGGTTGTCATAAATAACAATAGGAATGTTTTCATGACGAATATGAGGTAATAATTAAATTTTATCATTATTGAAAGATTTAGATAAAACGATCCGGTTATGTGAGACGCACGAGCGAAGCTATCGCAAAAGAGTGAAATGAGTAAATATAGAATTGTTGTAACCGATGACGTGATTATGATCGATTTCCGGGATTTAAGGGTTTTAAAGAAAATCTTATGTAATAAGATTTAGTTTTGCGGCGATCAGGATCTTCTTTGATTTAACGCGGCAATCTGTTTTGATTTCTTTGTCGAATATTTCACTATAAATTTACCTCCTTCCCTTTCTTTCTTCCCACATCTTCTATTCTTTCTCTTTAGTTCCTACTTTAAGAGATTCGCTAATATGCTCCATCCCATTCTAATCCTTGTTATATTTCTAACTTTCATATCTTTCATTCTTCTTTTTCATCTATCACCAGAAGAATCTATTCTCTTTTATCCTTTCCTTGGAATTATAATGTTTTTAATTCTCCCGTGCCTTTACGTTGCAATACGTATTGATATGCACGGTTTGTAGTTTCGGGGTTGTTGTTAGGTTTTATACCTTCCCTTATATTTCGATGTTCCTACTCCCGTCCCTTAAAATCATTGTCATCCACAGTTAATGCTCTCTCTTATTTGCTGTGGTTTATGTTCCTATTTCTATTCTGAGGTTTTGTCCCTTCGTTTCTTCTTCCCGTCCTCGAGCCAAGCGAACAATGGTCCGAAATTCGTAGGTAGGAAATTTGGAATGAACCTAGCTATTGGTTTTAGAATGAAATTGTAATGACACGATCTTGATTCGTTAAATTACTCGAATATTCCGGAAAAATAGAACTATCAAGGTGATACGTTCTAATATGTTTGGAGACTTGATAGAATGTAAGAGTCGTGTAACATGGCACATGATGACGGTACTGTGAATCATCACATTCCATTAGAAACTTAACATGACTTACTGTAATATAATGAAGTTGATCAAGTTTCATTATATTATACTAATTCATGTATCAGTTCCCAACACTACTTCAAAACATTCATATTTTAATCTCGGAGGTTTCAGAATTTAGAAATTAACACAGTTTCTTTTATATTGTAACGCAGATGTTACGGAGAGATAAATGATCGCAGATAGGAATAGTTGTAAAAATATCTCCAGAAATATGAAAAATATGTATAACGAATGATATGAAGATATCTTATAATATCTAAGATAAGATGATGATGAAAAATATCATCCGGGCAAGGTTTTGAATAAAGAGTAGGGTTCTTACTGACGGTTTCAGGAGGTACGGAATCGTTTGTATTCTTTGAGAGCAGGTTCAGTCCCTGTGATTTATCCACAGCCTCTTTCATACTTTGCTTCATCCATTTTCTAGTTCCAAACTTTTTTTTTTCAGCTTTACCACCTTACTATTCTTTGTCATCAAACTTTTGACCGTTAAAGTCGTTTACAGTTTTTGCTGCTTCGTTAGCATTTCAAGAACTATTTCATAGTCCCGGGTGTTTTTCAGAAACTTCACGTTCAGATTATGAAATTCTTAGGGATAGACATTATAGATATGATGGAAGAAGTTCCGCGAGATTTTCAAAATAATGATTGTTGATTTCGCCAAAAGGATAACGATCTGCTGGTGCACCTGTTGATGTTGTCGAGGGATATAAAAGGTTTTCCGGTAATGACGGCGAAAGGACAAGGTATAAATATCATGATTATAATAGAAATAATCTCACTGAAAAGTCGAAGTGGAGCTGTGACAAAATTAGCTTCTTGAAAAGGAATTGTAGGGTTGTTCTTGCTAATAAATGGCAAAGGATTCAATACGTTATGTGTTAAATTATGAATTTGGGTTCGAGAGTTCTTCAGGTGTATAACTGTATGTATAAATCTTCATTCCGTAGGCGAGGTGCGGCGAGTTCAACTTCTCGGTCGAGGTGTTTTCAGGAATCATGAAAGGATTTGAATGCGAATTGTAATCGTCAAGTTACGAATGAGGTTTAAGATAAAATCAAGTGGCAAGCTTGAAGAATTGTTTAGCTTCATATGTTACAATCAACATTTTAATTCATTTTAATTGTCCAGAGTTAGCCGGAACAGTTAGCGTGGAATCCTTAATAGATTTTTAATTAGTTAAATCGTGTGTTTCTAACAATTTTTTTTTTATTTTGTCCAATGTTTTCTTCTTTATGCCACTTGTTGGATTCTGGTAGGTCAAAATCCGAATATGAAATTTGATTGAAAATGGTTATTCTGGGGTGAGCGGATACGAATATCGGTGGTTGTAAGTAAGATAATAGATAACCGTTGAATCAGATTCAAGAATGTACAATATAACTTATTAATGTGAATTCTAAATATTCCTCGGGTACTACCCACCCGTTAAAATATTTTCATCATTAATAGTTTGTACGAAGGAATTTTTAATTACTATCTTTATGAAAATATACTTGCATATATATTTTCTTCAGAGATAATCATAGATTTAATGAGTCAATAAGATATTAAACTCATTTGATTTATCGTTAATTCTAGATTACATAATCTCTAAGACTTTAAAAATTACATAATCGTCATACGATACGTAAAGCGAAGATAATCGATGTAGAACGATATATAGAACGAAGATCATACTCGAAGTACAGATATTGAGTCGTGAGATGTTGATATTCGAGATACAGATTGTGATGTTGAGATTGTGATTGGGGTGATAAAGGTACTGTCGGCGTTGACGATGGTAGTACGGATTATGCTGCTGGTGTTGCTGTTGGTGTTTGTAACCTTCGCACCATATTCTCCAAAACCACTACCCGAGCACGGAGTTCGTTGACTTCTTCTATTATACCGGGATGATTGACGGTTGGAACGAGCGAATGAACAAGATTTGAAATATGGGATAGTATGTAATCATGACGAGATACTCTAGAAATGAGCGAGAAAATGGTGTTTCGAATGGGTTCGCCGGTAAGTGCTTCAGGTTCATCGTTAAGAGGGCAATTTGGTGGATGAAATGGATCACCTTCTTCTTGCCTCCAGAAATTTAGTATATTACGAACCCATCCCCAGTTCATCCAGAATAGATGATGGGAAATTGGTTGATCCATTCCGGTGACGCTGTTCTCGGAGCTCGAATGGAAATCCATGTCGGCGTAGCTATCGAAGTCGGAGGAATTCGAACTGGATGAAGAATTCATCTTGTATAGTTGGAGAAATGAATTTTTTTGGTTTGGAATAGATTATAGGAGTTGGGTTTGGTACTCTTCAATACATAATTTTCATATGTATATATAATACCGAAATCCCGTGAATTACGGAGAATCTTTGAAATTCGTCGGGCAATGTTTATAGTAATAGATACGCTAGGATATGAATTTTGTCTATACACTATCGATGCACTAGATGCAGTAAGACGTGTCTAGAATAAAGAATGATAAGCAGGCAACTCCCTAAGGATGATAAGCAGATGGTTTCTGACTAGAAATGATAAGCAAAACTTTTTAGCAGGTAGATACGGTCAAAGTCCAGACTCACTAATGTATCCTAACAACTACCAGTTAGACACACTAATGCAAGGCCTGGTTCGCTAAGACCAACGCTCTGATACCAACTGAAAGGATCCGAAACTAATCATCCGGACGTTGTCCATATTGATTACAAACGAATTACAATAGTTGATAACATTGCGAGGTACTTGCCCTCTATATGATATATCTTACAAACGTTGCATTTATTCTTAAAAGGCAATCTATAGTTACATCCATAATTGACATATTCGCCTGACATTTCATAATATTCAAATGACCTAAACCGCCATTTACTTAATAATAGTCTCTATGAACTTCAATGACTCGAATGCAACGCCTTATGATATAAGTCCTTAATGGCCTCAAGTAGTATCCTTAGTACGAGATAATGCACAGCGGAAGACTTAATTCATACCTGAGAATAACATGCTTTAAAATGTCAACATAAAGTTGGTGAGATATAGGTTTAATGTCGACAGCGATATAAATATAGACCACAAGATTTCATATATAAACATTTTAATAAAAATATTCTAAGTGGTTGAGCACTTGGTAACCATACTTAACAATTAATCACGTCGCATATTCCCTTTAATATGAAATCTTACTACACTGTACCAAGTGTAGTCACGAAACGAAGTACTGTGCAACCGTTGAATACTGGTCGTCCAGTCCGGTTGGGGTTGTCAGGCCCGATAGATCTATCAACAGGATTCGCGTTTACAATACCGCTGTAAATATTAGTTACCAAGCTACAGGGAAGTATGCCAGTGGTACAACTCAACGTAGAATATATTTTTCAGTTACTTGTGTCCATAACGTAAAACATAAAATACATGTATTCTCATCCCGAAATATTTAGAGTTTAAAAGTGGGACTATATACTCACTTTCGTCTTGAAGATATATATATAATTTGACTTGGTCTCCGGTTGATATCACGAACCTATCCATATATAATATATCAATACCTTTTTTTTTTTAAACAAACGTCACATATATATACTTGTTATACTTTTAATACTTTGAATAATTCCTTAGTCCGTAGTTAGCAGTTCGTTGTTAGTAATTCAATTTTAATGGTTCATATTTAGATGTTTAATAAACCCCCAATGAAATAAATAAAACCCTCATCGTATATGTATTGGTCGAGATTAATCTTGACCCACGGTACCGGTGTTGTCAAATGACGTGTTGCGTACATAAAGTACCGGTGTTGTCAAATAACGTGTTGCGTACAATCATGGGATCTTATGATTAATCTTCTCGTATTGTTTACGGGTGATCCTGAACCATATAAAATTGAATTATGAGTACATATATATAAAATATCATGTTATTTTAGAAAGATGTGATTTTATTTAATTTTTCCCAATTAATCCCGAAGTTAAACAAGTCTTGGATAACCAATTTTGTTTCGGTCATAGTTTCTTCGTTACAAATCCGTTTTCGTTGATTCAACTTGCCATCTCCTTGGATCGAGTCCCTCTTTAAGACTATGAACTGAAAATACCTTGGTTTGTATTCAAAATCACACGGCATAGGTGAAACTTTAGTGAAACTTATGAAGTTAAACATTTTTGTTACAAAAAAATAACACTTAATGACCATTTTTCTAAAAATACTTATACTTTGAATTAAATCATGAAATTTTTATGTGTTATCATATTCATAGTAAAAATTATTTTTCCAGAAAATAAACCTCCAATTCAAAGTTTAAAATGGTTTTTAATTATCCAACCCAAAACAGTCCCCGGTTGCACTCCGACGTCGTAAAAACAGTTTTTAAGATATTATTTGAAAAACCAAGTTATACCTTGTTAAGTTAGCATATATTTAAGTTATATTACAGGTCTTGAAGTATTTTAAAAGTTAAGTTAGAAGGATCTATTTAGTTTGCAAACAAGTTTGAAAACTTTCAAACTATGTTCTTGTTGTTAAAATTGTATACCACAAAATATGATAGCTATATATATATATGAATCGAATAAGGTTATGAACATAGATACTACCTCAATTTCCTTGGACAAGGTTGCTGTAAAAGAGGAGTAAAAAGCTAGAACCAAAAGGGTGATGGAATTGGATGAAAGATTGGAAGTAAGTTTGTGTTCTTGGAAGGATTTCTTGAAGTGTTTTTGTATGGTTTTCTTATGGTGTTTAAGTAAGGTTTTTGAAGCTAAATGATGGGGAAAATGCTTGGAGATGATCAAGTATGAAGTTAAGAGTATTTTGAGAGAGAAATGGAAGTGTAAGTATGAGAAAATGGGGTGAAGAAATGGTGTGCATGCATAAAAACGTTTTTAGGTTATAAAGGAAAAAAAATACCTAACTTTGTTTTCTTGCTAAATAATTCATGCTACTTGACAAATGGTTGGTTCCACATGTTTCTTAATCATTTAAGGCTGCTAAGGAGCAGATTTTTATTGGTATATACCAATAGTAAATACATCTAGAAGCTGCGTATGATACGGGTACATATACCCTAGGTATACGTATAGAAATCTTTGAGAAAATGGAACGAGGATTCAAATATAGCTATCTTTTGTAAATATACTTATATTGTTTTATGTATTTAAGTCTTTAAAAGTGATTAAATACATTACTTATACGATATATGTATAAACATTATAGGTCATAAGTATTTAAGTCAAATAACGTTACGTATGGTTATCGTTTTGAAAACTTAAGTTAGTAGTTTCAAAATATACTTATAACTTATTGTTATTAATACAAAATGAGATATTAAAACATTCTTAGATCATGTTAAATATGTATATATACATATATATACACAAACGTATAATTATCATATATTGTATAGTTCGTGATATCATCGGTCAAACTAGACGGTCAAACGTTGTGTAAAACTCTTTTCGAAAACATAAGTCTCAACAATTTGGATTGCTTATCATGTTGGTAAGGTTTAATTTATGTAAATATTAATCTTATGAGTATAGAACGATCGAAAAAGTGCGGGTCAACTTTAGGGTTTTTGCTTATCGTGTCGGAACCATATAGAGATTAGAGTTTAAATTTGGTCAGAAATTTCCGGGTCGTTACAGATCTCCACCTCCCTTGTCAATTCCTCGACAGTGGGAGTTGGTGGGGCAAGCGGTGCTGGTGGTGCAGGTGGGACCGGTGGAGCGGATGGTGCTGGTGGAGCGGGTGGTGATGGTGGAGCGGGTGGTGCAGACCGCACGAAGCGGGGTGCAGATGTCCCTACTCCAGAAATAGTCAGCACGTAACGAGGTGCCTTACGTATGAGTGGGTCGGCAGGGTACGGCACAAGTCGCTTACGGGCAGTAACCCTCCGACGCCGACCAAAAGCGTCAGTGAAAGCATGACCTCCATTCACCCCTGAAATGATGGTACCATCAGAACGGTACTGCTTCTTCGACGGGGTAGAGGGTGGCTGAATAGGTATATCAGCAGGGTCCTCGTCGTCACTGGAGTCTGATGAAGAATCATCTGATGAAGAATCGGTGGATGATGAGTCATCCGAATCATGTGGTGGTGACACGGGTGGCTGAACTGGCAGTCCGAAGGCGGCCAACATCTCTCTGTGTCTGAATGGCGGAATCGGCACTAAACGTCCATCTGGAGCGCGTCGGCACGGCATGCGCATATGGTTACGGAATGGCCCTTCCCCGAACTCCGCGGAGATCACAACACCACCGATGCGGGGCTGTGACTCCGAGGGTCCGGAAGCAGACGGAGCTGGAATCTCCGTAGGGTCCATGTGTCCGTCAATAGTAGTCACTGGTGCAGGCGGCTGGCTGCTAGTCCCGGAAGATGAAGCGCCGGGGTCACTCGTGCGTATCGGGATCGGTGGATCGGAAACGATGGTAGGTGGAGTAGCTGAAGAGTCTAAACTGCCCAAAACGATAGCAGGTGGTACATCCGACATCTGAACAAGGAAAAATAAATTTTCCATGTCAGTAAGTCATAAAGCAAGCACGTATTAGGCCAACAGTTTAAATCATGTATAACAATAAGTAGCATGGCAATAATAATGAATCATACGGAAGTAGCATGCAATCGAAAGCAAGTAATATCATACGGTAGTGAAATCATGTAGTATCATATGGCATATAGCAGTAAAAGTAAGCAGCAACATGCAGTAAGTTCAGCGGAAACAAGTTAACTAGCAAGTTGTAGATTAGTCCTATTAGTGAATCCTACTCGGGTCGGTCTTAGACTCACTAATGCAACCTAATTCCCTACAACCAATGCTCTGATACCAAATGTGATGCCCCGTACAAAACCATCGTGTACGAATCATCAACAACAAGATCATTACAAGGTTAAGTACTATATGCGTTTTCGAAAAGAGTTTGCATTCATTAATAAAGTGATGTCTAAACCAACATCGAATGTTTTACAATCCAAAAGCATGCTTCACTAAGTAGAAGCAAATAATAAGTGTATGTGACCACAACGGTCGTTACAAGTCATAGTTCAAAAGTACGAATGGTTGAATGCAAAATAAAGTAGTTCATGCGATAGCAACTCTAAGCAGCGGGTGTCTACAGCACGACTAGTACACAGCGGAAGCTAACCTCAAGCACCTGAGAAAAACATGCTTAAAAATGTCAACACAAAGGTTGGTGAGCTATAGTTTAAGTATAACAGTAAGTAAGGTAGGCCACGAGATTTCAGTGCTACAAAGAGCGTTTCAAAACAGTATGATAAAGTATATGTTAACCGTGGGCACTTGGTAACTAACTTAACGTTTATACCCCCTGAAAGTACACTTGGCAAGTGCGTATGTTTATGAAGTATTAAACACCCGTTAAATGCTAGCGCTACTAGCCCGAGTGGGGATGTCAAACCCTATGGATCCATATCTAAGATTCGCGTTCACCGGTTCAAAAACCAATGACTAAACGTTACCGAGCTAAAGGGAATGTTTATGTCGTTGTATAACCCACACATATATAAAGTTTAAGTATTTATGCCTAGTATGTAAAACATAAAATCCGCATGTATTCTCAGTTCCCAAAATAAGTTAAAGTAAAAAGGGAATGCTATAACTCACAATGATAATGTAGTCGTAAAGTCGGTTCGGAAAAGGTGTGCAAGTAATCGGTCCGAAGGTCCTCAACCTAAGTCAAATAGTACTAAGTCAGTAAATCGTCTTAATAGGTTTAAAAGTATGTAAATAAGGTCTTAAGGGTCATCATCATTCATCATCAAACAAAAGGCGTAAAGTAGGTTTCGTTTATGAAAGTAGTTTAAAACAAAGGCTGACTTCGATCAGTCACCACGGCCTCTACCCTTACTGAATTAAGGTGAGACCAGTGGCCATGGCTCCGTATATGTGTCCTTTAAGTGTGGTAAAATTTACAGAAGGAAACTCGTCTTGGTTTGACCGTGGAAACGGTCTAAGTGCGAGTAGGTCAGAAATTTCTGCACAACGTTAAAGGACATAGTGACGATCGGAGGGCCATAAATCCTAATACGTAACTCGGATTAAGACGAGTCCTATATGAAAAGTTATCTACTCGAAAAGATCTATTTTAAAATAATAATCACAACAGCCCAGGTCTACTAGTCTGTTACAGAAACAGCAGAACAGTAGGCAGAGAACAGTAAGCAGAAAAATAATGGGTTCCAGTGGGTTTGGTGTTTGATGTTCATCATGGTTCTCATCCTTGATGCCTATAGCTTCAAGTGTACAACTCATTGATGTGTTTACATCATATTTACCAAGTTTTGACCATCATAACCCTTGTGCAAGTCCAAGAAATGTAGCTCAACTTCACTTAAGAGTTGTAAGTGTTTTGATGAACCAAAGTTACATCAAAGTCTTAGATCTAACACATACATGAACTTTAAAACTAATAATAAGTTACAAACTTGAAAGTAAACTAACTAATCAAGATCTTAAGATGTAGAACATAGTTCTTAGTTAGATCTTGAAGATCCAAGACCCAAAAGTCTAGATCAAGCATAAGTATACAAAGTTATATTTAAAGAAAACTTATTTACATGTTCTTGAACTTTTAAGTTAACTTTTAGTTCCAAGAGATATGAGATCAAGACTAACTTGTAGTACTTGACCAACAACAACCAAAATCATAAAATTAAAGTGCAAGTAAAAACTAAATAAACAAGTAATTAGTTCATGGTTTGTTCATACTTTAAAGATTCAAACCAAAGTTTGATCTTTAAGAAAGTAAACTTTAAAGTTTACTAACATGACTTACAAGTATGAGTTTATCAACACATGAACATTAATCTTTTAAAAATAACAAATGTAGAACATAACTAGAAAGTATATGTTCTTGTTGTTCTTGTTTTAACAAGATAAAATGAAGAATCAAACTAACAAGTTTGATTCTTGGAAGCTAGTAAGTAAGTAACAACAACAAAGTAAGTAAGTAATAATAACAAACAAGTAATCAAACAACAAGTAACAAAAGATGATGATGATGATTATGGGGTGATATGTCATGGTTTTAGCAAGAAGAAAAAGAGGAAAAGAAGTTCAAGTTACTCACAAGATTAGAGAGAAAAAGGAGAGAAAAGTTGAGAGGAAACAAGTGTGTGAAAAGTGAAGTGAATTAATGAATCATGTAGTAAGAAAACTTGAAAGAAAAACCCTCCTTGATGTACCCTAGGCCACGGCCAGTAGAAATCAAAGGGAAAGGGGAGAAGTCCCTTGGTCATTAGCATGTAAAAGTTACAAAATATGGATAATAAGGGTGCATGCATGGGGATTAAGTGCAAACTAGATTCCTATGTGACTTAACTAACTAGTTGCAACTTAAATGACACTTACACATGAAAGACATGGGCTAGTGAATCCAATAAGGTGTAGGGTGGGCTTATAAGTCCATATTCAAGAGTCCATTACACTAATCAAAGCCCAAGTTCAATAATTAACAAATAAAGTCCAACAAAAGGCCAAGTAGTTAACCAACAACCTTAGTTAATTAAAATGATTAATAAAACTAATCATGAATGTAAATAATATGTGAAAATATTATTCGTGTAAGTTTCGTGTGTCACAAAGACGTTTCGGGCAATTAAAGTCAAGTTCGGGCAATCATGGCAACATGTAAATGTAATAACATACATTCGTTTTATCACACGTATTAATAATAATAATTATTAATAAATAAACGTTGGAAAATCCAGGGTCGTTACAAATATAAATATTAGAATATATAATATTTTGATTTAATAAAGTATACTCTAAATATTTGGAATTTAAAATATAAAATAACAGTTAGGATAATTAAATGTTATTAATATATATAAATATGTATATGTTATTATAAATTTATGATTAAATAGATATAAAAATATATTTGTTATAATTGGTTTTATTATCACTAATATCAATATCTGTATTATTAATATTACGAAAACATGTAACTTGTTATATCTTCATTATGATTATATAATATCACTATTAAAATATGTAATGCTCATTATTATATAATATATTATATAGTTATAGTAAATAATCTATATATTGTAATACTAATATATTAATTATAATTGTTATAACAATATTGTTAATACTTTTAATAATAATATCGATACTAGTGTTATTAATATTATTATTTTAAAAATATAATAGATAGATATGAAATATGATATAAATAATTTATTATTACTAATAATATTATTAGTATTAATAAAATTAGTATTATTATTGTAATTATTATCAATGATATTTTTAGTATAAATTTCACTAAAATAATAATAATTATTATTATTATTATTATTATTATTATTATTATTATTATTATTATTATTATTATTATTATTATTATTATTATTATTATTATTATTACTCTTAATATTATTATTATTGCTAGTATGTTTATGTTTATTATTATTATTAATAATATCAATATCAATATTATTATTATTAATAAAATTATTAACTATAAAAATAAAAGAATAATATATATATATATATATATATATATATATATATATATATATATATATATATATAGAATCAGATATATCACGCGTATCAAACTTTTTTTGTTTTAACCTGCTCTTTTTGATTCCTTCTTCCTGCTTACCCGTATTCTTTTGACCCTATATGAGATCATTCGATCACCTCATAACCACTACACCAATCCATTCAATTCTTCAGT
The DNA here is from genome assembly GCF_046630445.1 of Rutidosis leptorrhynchoides. NCBI lineage: Eukaryota > Viridiplantae > Streptophyta > Magnoliopsida > Asterales > Asteraceae > Rutidosis > Rutidosis leptorrhynchoides. The sequence goes on from NC_092338.1 coordinate 292,695,999, forward strand.
CATTCATATCAATTATCAATCAAACCGCATCAGATAAATCCAATTCTGTAAATTGATACAGAAAAACAGATTCTTTATATTTATATTTTTTCTCCCTGTCTGTGTTTAGATGTCGATACCCCCATATTCTTTATTAACTCGAATTCACTCAAGCTTTTAAAGGAATCATTTAGTTTCTCCTTTAATCAAATTATCACTTACAATTTTTTTTGGCGAATTAAAACAGAAAAACTGAAGAACTATCGCAGGTATCTCTGTTCTTCAACTTTTTGATCAAAACTCGATTTCGAATCAATTTCTAAAATGTAAAAATGCAGTTGTGATTGGAATCTCTTACTCAAACTAACTCTAAATTTTCAAGTTCCAATTTTTTCTATCGAACCCGAATTTGGAAGTCAAAGTTTTTAAAATAAAAAGTCAAACGAATGTTCTTGATCGAATTCGAGTTAGCTGTTGCAATTAAAGTTAAATTGACCATATAGATAGTTTTTAGGAGTAATTTTAAACACAATTCGTGTTATAAGGCTTGCCTAAAACATTCACCTTTATGAAATCATTTTTTTTTGTTTTGTTACCAGCGTCGAGCAGCTGTTGCTGCACTCTATAATTTTTTTTTTCAACTCAGTTAATCTAGATTAATTGTCTCTGTATTGGATATTAAGTCCTCAAGTCATTTGTTTTATATAAATATTAGCAAGGGGATAATAAATTGGATCGGTTAACTATTGTATGAAGAAGAACAATTTTTCATACGGGTTATATACTTTTGGTTCTGTGTAATTTCGAATAAGGGCGACAGCCCAGATGGTTTCGTGTGTTGACGGGTATCGAGAGGTCACGGGTTCAAACCCCGACGGTGGCATTTTTTTTTTTTTGGAACCTGTTTCTTCAAAGGTTGTTATCATTATCATTATTATTATTATCATTATTATTATTATTATTATTGATATGTTATTATTATTAATTACTAGTATTGTTATTTTACTAGTTATTATCTACAATTAATATTACTAGTATTAACACTATTATTATTATTTGTATTATTATTATTGTAACAGTATTGTTATTATTAGTATCACCCTTAGTATTATTATTATTATTGTTATTAATATTAATATTATAGTTATTAATATTATTATTATTAATATAAGTATTATGATAAAATTTTCATTTATTATGATTATAAATGTAAGTACAAAAATTATTATTATTATCACTAATAGTTATAATATTGTTATTAGTATGATTATGATTAGGATTATTATTATTATTATTATTATTATTATTATGAAAATAATACAAGTTATCATTACTCTCATTAATATTAGTAAAAGTATCACTTTTATAACTATCAGTATTATTATTATTAAACAAAAGTATCATTATTAACAATGTCATTATTATTATTAATACTATCATTTTAATAAGGATATTATTATTATTATTAGTGAATCATTAATATCATAACTATCGTAAACAGTAAAATTAATATCTTTACAAGTATATATTTTAATGTATATATATGAATGATATAGGTTCGTGAATCCAAGGCCAACCCTGCATTGTTCAGATCAGTCGAATGAGTATTTTTACTAAAAAATATTGTATAGTGAGTTTCATTTACTCCCTTTTTAAATGCTTTTGCAATATATATTTTTGGGACTGAGAATACATGCGCTGCTTTTATAAATGTTATACAAAATAGACACAAGTAATCGAAACTACATTATATGGTTGAATGGATCGAAGCCGAATATACCCCTTTTAAAATTGGTAGCCTAAGAATTAGGGAACAGACCCCCTAATTGACGCGAATCCTAAAGATAGATCTATCGGGCCCAACAAGCCCCATTCTGGAATTTGGAATGCTTTAGTACTTCGATTTTATCATGTTCGATGGGTGTCCCAGAATGATGGGGATATTCTATATGCATCTTGTTAAGGTCGGTTACCAAGTGTTCAATCCATATGAATGAATTTTTAAACACTTGCGAGTGTATGATTATTGAATAAAGGAAATCTTGTGGTCTATTATATTATTGAAAATGATTGATTATGATAAACTAATGAACTCACCAACCTTTTGGTTGACGCTTGAAAGCATGTTTATTCTCAGGTATGAAAGAAATCTTCCGCTGTGCATTTGTTCATGTTAGAGATATTACTTGTAGTCATTCATGACATATTTCAAAAGACGTTGCATTCGAGTCATCGAGTTCATCAAGATTATTATTAAGTCAATTATAGTTGGATATATTATGAAATAGTATGCATGCCGTCAACTTTCGTTGTAAAGAAAGATTGTCTTTTAAAATCGAATGCAATGTTTGTAAAATGTATCATATAGAGGTCATGTACCTCGCGATGTAACCAAATGTAATGTATACGTCCAGATGGATTAGGACGGGTCATGAAATTTGGTATCAGAGCGATGGTCTTAGCGAACCAGGTCTTGCATTAGTGTGTCTAACTGATAGTTGTTTAGATGCATTAGTGGGTCAGGACTTCGACCGTGTCTGCATGTCAAAATTTTTGCTTATCATTTCGTGTCGAAAATCATCTACTTATCATCCTTAGGAAATTTGCTGCTTATCATTCCTAAGTCTAGACACGTCCTACTGCCTTTATTGCATAGATAGTGTATAGATAAATTCATATCTTAGCGTATCTATTACGGTAGACTTTGCCTAATATCTTCCGTAAATTTCTCCGTAATTCAAGGGAACCTGGTACTATATATATCTATGCATGTTATGCATTGAGAATACCATCCAACTATCAATTGCTGTCACTAAACTCTTCATACCAAAAATCTTTTCTGTGATCGCGTAAGATGGCCTCTACGAATCGACCAAGTTCCTCTGACTCCAAAGACAGCGTGAGAGGGGCACACCAACCAATCAACTACCGTGATTACTGGAGAAAATGGGGGTGGGTTCGCGACATACTCACCCTATAGAGAAGGGAAGAAGGTACTCCATATCATGAACCAAATCTATCACCTAACCTTGGAGTACTTGACCCGCTCACCGGCGAACCCGTTCGCAACACCGTTTATACCATTTTTGCAAGAATTTTTCATCATGAGACTACCATTAACGGAAATAGAGGAGATATCCGACCTCTACCTCACACTGATAACCAACCAGGGTTAGTAGAAGAAGTTAGAGAACTCCGAGCTCGAGTATTAACTTTAGAGAGCACGGTACACAATTTGAAAGCACCAGCAGTATCACCAACACTAGTAACATTACCAGCCTCAGGACCATCGGCACCAGTACCACCAACAACCCAAGCTTCAAAAATCCATGCCTCAACATCTCATTCTGTACCTTGAGTATAGTGATCGTTCTACGAATCGTTCTACGAATCGTTCTACATCAATTACCTTCGTTCGACATGACGATTATGTAATCTTTAATGTTTTAGAGATTATATATTCTTGTTCTAACGGTAAATCAAATGAGTTTAATATCATATTGACTCATTAAATCCAAGATTACATATGAAGAAAATATATATGTATATATATTTTTTCATAAAGATTGTAATTAAAAATTCTTTCGTACAAACTGTTAATGGTGAAAATATTTTAACGGGTAGGTAATACCCGAGGAATATTTAGATTTCGCATTAATAAGTACACTGTACATTCTTTCAAATCTAATTCAACAGTCATTTACTATCCTACTTACAACCACTAATATACGTATCCGTTCACCGCAGAATAACCCTTTTCATTTAATTTCATATTTGGATTTTGATCTATCAGAATCCAACAAGTGGCATAATGAAGAAAACATTGGACAAAAATAAAATTTGTTAGAAACAAACAAATTAACTATAAGAAAATTTGTTAAGAATTCACGCTAACAAAATCCTAGCTAACTGTTCCTAGCTAACTGTTAATTCCTTATTGTACATTTTAATTATCGCAATTTATTTATCGCATTTTAATTCTCGCAATTTTATTTATCGTCATTTAATTTCTGTTATTTACTTTACACACTTTAAATATCGGGACACGTATACAAAGTTTTGACATTTCATATCAACGCATCTATATATATTATTTGGAATAACCATAGACACTCTATATGCTGTAATGCACGAGTTTGCTGTACAGGGTTGAGGTTAATTCTTAAATAATATATATACTTTTAGTTGTGATCGAGTCTGAGACATGTACACGGGTCACGATACGTATTAATTAATTCGAATATTATATATTAAGCTATATATGAATTATTAGACTGTTAACTGTGGACTATCGACTGTGGACTAATAACATTGGACAATTAAAATGAATTAAAATATTGATTATAATGTTGAGTCTTAAAAATTTTGAACTATTGTTATACATTCAATTAACCTTTGGCCATTCCCGACGATTAACGAACATTATTTGTAAATAGATACATATATATTTAAAAATATATATATAATAATTTGAAATATTATTTGAAATAATAAATGATTAAATTGTTGGAAGTAAATATGTAAAATAAAATGCGATGTAATGAAGACCATTATTATAAATATAGAAATATATATGTGTGTATAGATATTACTTGTAAATATATAAAATTATATTAAATCTAATTGTTTAAAAATATATAATATATTTAATTTAATTAGTAGTTAAACTTGCTACTTAAAATTGTTTATATATGAAAAGGGAATATATTAAAAATGAATGATTCGGGCCTAATTAGTAAACATCAGTAACACTCGGTTGGCATCTCATTAATGTTCATATAGATCTAATACATATATATGAAGTATTAAAATAAAAGTTAGACTGTAAATCGAATTACGAAGATTACAGGATTGACGGAAATATTTTTACATTTTTAGTTTAAATCTTAGTACTCCGTACATATTAATTGGAACAGAAAATAAATAAATAATGAACCTTTTTGATCTGGTTTTAAACAGTTAATGACCAGAATAAATAAATAAACTTAATTTGAAAATTTGGGATTTTTAGGAACACTTTTATATGTTAACTGTTTAGCAATGGACACAATATAATACTCCGTGAATTAGATATTATTATTAAAGAAACCATTATTTTTTATCATTAATAATATTATTATCATTTTTTATGATTTTTGTATCATTATTACTTATTATTATTATGGATATAATGATGATGATTATTATTATTATTATTATTATTATTATTATTATTATTATTATTATTATTATTATTATTATTATTATTATTATTATTATTATTATTAATATATTTATTAATTATTAATATTAATCTAATAAAAAAAAAGTCAAGAACTAGTACCATTCCGTTAACCATTTCAATCCAATTTTTTCAAATTTTGTTTTCTGTCTGTAATCTGTTAGATGTCCATTTCACAACTCAATTAGGATCAATGCAATCACTCTATAAAAGAATTATTCTGCAATTCATTAAGTAAAACATAAAAATCACAAAATAAACTCGACACTCTGTACATTCATCTTTTTCACCATATTTTGATTTCGAATGAATTTCCAAAATGTAATAATGCAGTCTTGTTAGGAATCGTCTATCTAAACTATCTGTAAGTTTTCAATCTTCAATTCTTTCTATCAATTTCTAATTTGAGAGTCAAAGTTTTGGTTTTCAAAGTCAACTAAGTGTTCTTGAATCAAATTCGAGTTTGTTTTGATATCTCCAGTTAATTTGATGATCCATAAAGTTTATAGGAATGATTTACAACACAATTCATGTTGTAATCATAACCTATAACACTCTTAATCTAAAAATCAATTTTTGAGTTCTTGAGTTCTTCACAGTGATATACACTAACGAGAATTCGAACCAAATTTCAAAAACTAGAAATGTAGAGTTGTTAGAAATCATTTACTTAAACTTCTTGTAAAATCTCAAGTTCCAATTCTTAATAACGAAATCGAATTTGCGAGTCAAAGTTATTTTGTCAAAAGTCAAAGAAAGTGTTCATCGCGAAATTCGTAATCGTCTTGAAGTTTCCAGTTAAATTGATAATTTAGATAGATTTTAGGAATGATTTGAAACATGTTTCATGTTGTAAAGATTGTCCAAAACGAACTCAAAATTGAAAACAAATTTTTTTTTTTCTTGGCTACGGGCAAGCAGTAGGATTTTTTTTTGTTTTTTTTTTCTCATTTTTTTTTATATATCATAAACACATTTTTTTTTTGTTTCATGTTGTTTACAAGTCATAAATGAAAACCCGTTCGATTGTTGTTGAGTTTTTGCCCCCGTTTGATTTTAAACTTGGTGAAGAAGATGATGAACATGGCTAAATGAAATACTAGATATATAGTTTGGGTTGTCTTATGAATCAGATAAACAAGACAGAGGGAATGGTTAAGTGTGTTTGCGGGTGAGCGGGAGGTCTCTAGTTCAAACCCGGTTCAGGGCATATTTTTTTTAGAAAGGCTTTGGAAGGTAGATTTTATTACCAAAATTATTATTATTATTAGTATTGTGGTTATTATTATTATGGTTATTTTTAGAACACTTATTATTACTAATACAAGTATTATTATAAAGACTATAATTTATTTTTATAATTATGATTATGATTATTATTATTATTATGAGAATGATACAATTTATTATTATTTTCATTAATATTAGTACTTGTAACATTTTATAATTGTTAGTGTTATTATTATCATCCACATAGGTATTATTATTAGTATTATCATCATTATTATTAATATTACAAAGTATCATTAATAGACTTATCATTTAAACATTAATATTAGTGATATTGTATAATTACTAAAAATTTCTATTAAAACTATTAAAAATTACCATTATTATTATTAGTATTATTTTTTACTAAAACTATCATTATTATTGATATCAGTATTATCTATGTCATTATTATTAAAATAATTACGATTATGAAAAATAAAAGTTTTAAAGACGTTATTAAAATTATAAACATAAAAATAAAGATTTTATATATAAATATATATTTAATACATATAACTTAATTATACTAATATATCTATATATATAATGAAAATATATATAATGAACCTATTAGTCTACTATATATATAAATTACATCACTAATAATAATATAAATAAATATATTTGTTCGATTACAAGTATGTGTCTTAATAGATATATGAATGATAAAGGTTCGTGAATCTGAGGCCAACCCAACATTGTTCAATGTCGTCATATGTATTTTTACTACAAAATACATTATTGTGAGTTTCATTTGCTCCCTTTTACTCTTTACATTTTTGGGACTGAGAGGCGATGTTTTTATAACTGTTTTACGAAATAGACACAAGTAATCGAAATTACATTATATGGTTGAATGATCGAAATCGAATATGCCCCTTTTTAGTCTGGTAATCTAAGAATTAGGGAACAGACACCCTAATTGACGCGAATCCTAAAGATAGATCTATCGGGCCCAACAAGCCCCATCCAAAGTACCGGATGCTTTAGTACTTCGAAATTTATATCATGTCCGAAGGAGGATCCCGGAATGATGGGGATATTCTTATATACATATTATGAATGTCGGTTACCAGGTGTTCAATCCATATGGATGATATTTTTGTCTCTATGCATGGGACGTATGATTATGAGAAATGGAAGTATGAAATCTTGTGGTCTATTAAAATTATGAAATGATTATTTATGTTAAACTAATGAACTCACCAACCTTTTGGTTGACATTTTAAAGCATGTTTATTCTCAGGTACGAAAGAAATCTTCCGCTGTGCATTTGCTCATCTTAGAGATATTACTTGAGAGTCATTCATGAGATATTTCAAAAGACGTTGCATTCGAGTCGTTGAGTTCATCAAGATTATTATTAAGTCTATTATAGTAAGATATATTACGAAATGGTATGCATGTTGTCAACTTTCGATGTAATGAAAGATTGTCTTTTCAAAAACGAATGCAATGTTTGTAAAATGTACCATATAGAGGTCAAATACCTCGCGATGTAATCAACTGTTGTGAATCATTTATAATCAATATGGACTTCGTCCGGATGGATTAGGAGGGGTCGCTTCAGTTTTGTATCAGAGCGGTGGTCTTAGCGAACCAGGTCTTGCATTAGTGAGTCTAACTGATAGTCGTTAGGATGCATTAGTGAGTCTGGACTTCGACCGTGTCTACATGTCAAAAGTTTTGCTTATCATTTTTTGTCGGAAATCATCTATTTATCATCCTTAGGAAATTACCTGCTTATCATTCTTAGTCTAGACACATCTTACTGCAATGATTGCATGAATAGTGTATAGACAAAATTCGTATCTTAGCGTATCTGCTAATTCATATCTTAGCATATCTTGTACTGTAGACTTTGTCTGACAACTTCCGTAGATTCCTTCGTAACATATGAGATTTTAGTATTGTATATGCATATGTGAATTATGTATTGCAGGGTACTAATCTACATCCTATAATCTATTTCTTATCGAAAATACTTCATCTGATCGTACGAGATGAATCCTTCAACCAGTTCGAGTCCCTCAGACTTCGATAGCTAATCCGATAGTTATTCTGACAGCTATTCTGACATGGATGTTCACCTAAGCTTCGGAGGCAATGTCACCAGAATGAATCAACCAATCAATCATCCCCAATTCATCTGATGGGTTCATAGTCGACTTAACCGATGGAGACGAGAGGAAGGCGATCCTTTCCACCCACCAACCGAATTTACCTCTTGGCAATGAACCTGAAGCACTTACCGGTGAACCAGTCTGAAACACCATTTTCACCCCCATTTCTCGAATATCTCACCACGATTGTATTCTATATAAAATTCTAAACCTTATTCATCCGCTCGTACCGACCGACAATCATCCCGGAATAATAGAAGAGGTCAACGAACTTCGCGCTCGAGTAATCAATCTGGAGAATATGGTGCAAAAATTACCAGCTTCAACAACATCACCGGCACCAACAGTACCATCAATAACAACACCAGTGCCATCAACAACCCATGTATAACGACCCTCATTTTTTCATCTATATTTTCTTCCGTATAATTTAAAATGCGCGAAAAAAAAAGATTAAGTATTAATGAATGGTCGTTATATATATATATACGAAACTAACAAACGTTAAACGGATAAATATTATTCAACAAAGTACATCTATAAGTTTATATTATATAACGAAACCTAAACTTATCAAGTAATTTATATAATGTATACTTAAAATAAATAAGCTTACAACATATAAATTCATATCAAGTAACATAAGTTTATTAATTAAATTTATAAACTTTATACTTGACAAAGTTATATATACATATATATTTATATATAACTAAAAAGTATATACATATTTATAAGATGTAAAGTTTATGTAAATATGTTACCACTTACAAAAACTAATCTATACAATGATATCTTTTATAAAAATGAAGGTTATAGTCATTGTAAAAATATATATATATATATATATATATATATATATATATATATATATATATATATATGTATATATATATAAAAAAAGTTACTGTAGCGCGGAATAGTAAACAAAAAAAAATTTAATACTTTTTGCTTTTTATTTTTTTAATTTTATTCTAGATCTAGATCTAGCTTTATAAAAACACTTT